>NC_046660.1:132682932-132684861 GCF_010883055.1 Belonocnema kinseyi
ATCACGAAGAAACTTTTCCAGTAGGTTTGATCGAAATCAACTTAGTTTTTATGCACATTACTATACAATCGTCCCTTGAGACCCCTATCTTTGAGGGGCTGTTTCACCCCCTTAAAGTGTTTCTTGCATATATGCAAAAATACGTGTCGCTTAGTTTTTCGAGTACTACAACATATTTAAGGGAGAATCAAATCGGCGAGGGGTACCTGAAAGACTTTCTTTGTAAGTAGATTGAGTGGAAAAGGATTTGCACTTTTTCTGTTCCAGTTCGGGAATTTCTAGACGGAGGAAAAATCGGGTATTCATAGGAATACAAAATCTAAATTTTTCTGAATAAAAGGTTTATTACCGCGTAGTACCATAATAATCTGTAATATAATATAGCACTTTTCATAAAAATTATTTTTCGATTTTTCTCCGTGTATGTGGGTTAGATGGAGTGGACGGGAACGATGCAATTCTGATATATGCTGGGTTTTAGTTTCTGAATTATGGTCGAGAAGTCACTCTGTATAATACCTATTTATTCAATCCCTTGCTGAAGGATTACTGTTGACACGCATCTCTTGAGGATTTGAGAATTCTTTAGCTAGCGGAGAGTTCAAGCACATGGTATATAATGTGATATTCTAACCACTGCGATACGACATCGCAAAAATAGGTTCTTTATGGTTTTATAATACGAAAGGCTGACCAGCATAGCGCAATGAAGAGTCCGTCCTAGGGATCTGGGGTAACACATGGCTTAACGCGTTCAGTGCTTACATGCAAGTTACACACAAGGGGCGACCATCCTTCAGCTGTCCACCATGAAACTGGGTAATGAACCGTCACGTATCCTGGGTTATCCCCAATAAAATTGATATCGGGTTTTACGGATTGACTTTTTTTAGCTCGCTACCGCCATATATCATTCTAGGACGTGGTCACTGGTCATCGCTCGTTTTTTGTGCTATTTTACTGCTGCTTCAGGATGATTCTCTGCAGTGTTACAATGTTATATACTTATAGAGCGATTTGGTTCGGTGGAAATGCTAATGTTCTGAGATATTCGCTTGATAGACCTTTACTCACTGAGGAAAGATATACTGGGGTCGTTCCTTATAAATGTAATGTCTATTAATTATTATTCGGAATGGTAGTCTCATTCATCGCCGGATGCTCCATTTTTGTCGAATAGTGATCTCTCAAGCGAGAGCTGCGACTAATCCTTTAATGCATAAATGTATACATTTTTGTATAGATTGCCACCCGGGTAAAAATATTTAGTCCTGATTGCCTCCTAAATGTTTTCAATATGTCTTCAAGACAATGATGTCTTAAGACACTAAAAATAATCTGGTTCAGTCTCACGAACTAGACATACAGAATAACTTGGAATTGCCTTTGCTTGGTCTTTACCCAAGACGAAATCACGACCAAATATTTTTACCTGGGCGCACAGTAGACATTATTCGATTTTAACTTTTTTTTAATGAAAGTTATTAAATTTTCGCATCGAACTGTCATGTCCGATTTTTATATTATTTTTTTATTAATTCAATAACAGGCATGAAAGCTTTTTTTTACTTTTGAAGTATACATGTTAAAAAAAATGCTTTGAATATATCAAAAATACGTTTAAGACTGAAATCAACTATTCAAAAAAGATGTTCAATAGCAATGCAAATGTTAAAAAATGTATTGAATTTGTTATAAACAAATAAGTAAATAAAAATGGTTTCGTGGGGATTGGTGACGAAGCGTCACTTGAATCGCACTAAATTTGAACAGTTTATGGACAAAAAGAGTTTTTAAGTAGAGCCCATAAAAGTGAGTAAATAATTTGTAATTTGAAAAGCAATTTAAAAAAATTCATATCTGGTAATTTTTATAAAATAAAGAAAATAAATAAAATAAACAAAATAAACAAAATAAACAAAATAAATA
>NC_046660.1:132684961-132687415 GCF_010883055.1 Belonocnema kinseyi
AATAAATAAAATAAATAAAATAAATAAATAAAATAAAATAAATAACATAAATAAAATAAATAAAATAAAATAAATAACATAAATAAAATAAATGAATAAAATGAATAAATAATAAATGAAATGAAATAAAATGTAATAAAAGATTGAGTGATTAATTAGTAGGTAATGTGCACGTTTAAGTAAAAATAAAGAGGGAAAAACTGTGTGAATAAGAAACAAAAGTTAAGTAAAACATTAGGATTTTCAAAGATGTAATGTTCGAGAATAAAATACGAGAGATTTTCAATGAGTTATTTCAAAAGTTGGGTTCAAAGTATTGTACAAATATTGAAAAAAGAGATTTTTTAAATGATACAGGGAAGGTGTATTTCTACTATCGTGTTCGTATTTAGGCATATTGTAAATAAAACGGACACAGGAATTTAACGCACGCTCGAGCTTTAAATTCAAATCGTCGGTTCAATCATCATATACTAAACAACCGTAGTCAAAGTGAGGCAATATTAAACTCTTAACCAGAAGTATCCGAATGGAGGTAAGTAAGGAGTCCTTATTCCTATATAGTATAACGTGATCGATATCCTCCTGGACTAGAACAATTAATGTACATAGTGAGGAAATAGGTCCTGATAAGTAAATTTTGAAATCTTCAGCATATTTGTGGTAGCTTCAATGTTGAAGTTCACTTCCAAGGTCAGAGTAGAACAAATAGAAGAGGAGGGATGCCAGAATGGAGCACTCTGGAACGGCACACTTCACTTCCAAACAGTAAGCCCGCCACTACTTTTAATAATTATTATGCCATACCGATTATTAAAATATGATGTAAACCATTTGATAACAGAGTTTGACATGTTAAAAGATTTTAACTTTTGTAGGAGTAACTTATGGTTAATCATGTCAAAAGCCTTCGAAAAATTAAACAAGAGGATAATCGTGATATCGCTATTATCCATTGCTCATTTACATAAGAACCGTCGTTACTTTAAGTGAAGCGGTGAGAGTGTTATGTTTTGCCCTAAAATATAATTGCATCGGGTCAGTGGCCTTCAATTTTTCTAGAAATTTACTAAGTTGCTTGTGAACAATTTTTCAAATGGCTTAGACAGTGCAAAGTAAACAAAAAAAGTTATCTAACCAAAAGTTATGCTAATATGATTAGTTTTATTTAAAGGATATTGTTTCATGAATTTTGTTTTTCTTTTCACTAACTATATTTTGGATGTCATTATGACAGATAGTTCTATTGTGTTTACTACAGATTGACCTATTGACCCTTAGGGCCTTTCAGGAGATTGCATCAATTTTTATTTGGTAACTAACTATTATACTTAGGTTTTATTTCCAAGTGATATCTGATCGATTCTATAGGAAAAGCTTTATTTATTCCAACAAAAATACCTGATACACATATTTGCTAATAAAAATTGCTTTTAAAATTAAAAATGAGTAATTAGATTTAATTTGTTAAATTAAAAAACTCTTTTTGTCCATAAATTATTAAAATATCTATATAATATACACATGCATTAGGGCGGGTTGAATTTCTTTAACGCATTTTCATGATTTCTAACAGTGGGCAAAATGGAGTATTTGTACCAAATAGAATGTAAGCGAGAGGCGGGCACAGTGGGTTGTGTTCTTCGGGTCGGTAGAACCCTGGCTGGTTGAAATTCGGATTCTACGTTAAGTTTTCTATTAGAAACTCAAGCAGTAATCGCAATACTTTTTTGCAGCGTCAAAAATGTAAAAAAATGTCATTAACTTCTGCTGAAAGGGACATCAATCGCATCCATAATAGCTGAAGTAGTATGTTGCGCGCGAAGTTTAAAAATAAACTTCTCTCTAACTTGCATCGCAGCTTTGTTGTTTGAGGTTTTAACTGCCTGGTGCTAGCATCCAGAAAAAGTTCTTAAGTTACCGACGGAACGCTTATTAACTGCTTCTAAAAGAAGATGCAATTGAGGGCACCTTCCGCCCATGTAAATGACAGGTATTTTATTTTTTAAGTTTTTTACGCTGAAGGTAAAAGTATTGCGATTACTCCGTGAGTTTCTAATGCAAATTTTAACGTAGAATCCGAATTTCAACAATTTAAAAGTTGATTTTGCTGTTTTTTTTAAAGGAATCGAATGAGGACACAATAGGGTCAATACTGGTACTTTGTATAGGCTCCATTAAGTTCCTCCGGTCCGCCAGGAAAAGCCATATCTTTGATTTTCAACCTGTATATGGTCAATCATCGCAAAAAACCATATTTTCTGCTATTTTTGGGTTTTCCATACATTTCATAAATTACAACAAATTTTCGTAAATTTCATAAGCCTCCATTAATTTTCTACATCAACATAAATGACTATATTCCTAAAATTTTCATACTTTTGGGGTAACTTGTCGGTAACCGATATTTATTTGATTGCCCAGCTACAGGGCAAAAATCAACTTTAATGCTTT
>NC_046660.1:132687515-132705772 GCF_010883055.1 Belonocnema kinseyi
CTATTTATTTATAATTAAATTAGTAAATAATTACTTATTGTGAATCGGTGTTGTTGATATGATGTTAGTGTTATTTCGTCTCAGTTGTTTTTATATTGTATAGTGCTTATTTTTTAGTGGAGATGACTTACTTCAGACAAAAAAATGAAAGGAATAGATGTTAGATCCTTTATTGAAGATAAAACTTTCAACGTTTCGAGAGTATAACACTCTCCTCATTAGGATTAAAACTTCAGTAAGGTCGATTTAAGTTGTAAAATGAAAAGAACCATCCTCTCAGGTTCCAACTTTCAATTAATTAATCTGTTTAAAAAAATAAACAAATAAAAACATTTTTTCATAATAAAAATATTGTAAAATTTAATGCGATAATTATTAATATTCGACGACATGAGAACAAACAAAAAAAGGAAATTTGTTTATTTTTAACAATATGTCAAATTTTCCTTTATTTCTTATTCTCATGTCGTTTAAATTTAATAACTATCTCATTAAATTTTACAATATGGTGGGCGCTGCTAAGCAAGTATGGCAGTCAGTGGCGTTTTTATTTCACTCGTCAAATTTTTGTTGTTTTTGACCTGAGGTCGAGCATTGTGCTTTAAAAAGTGTACTCATAGTGACTGGCTAGCATTAGTGTTCACGAATCACATGGATTGTTGTTTTCATAACAATCGCAAAAAATATCAGCATAAAACTGCTCCTGTAGAGACATTCTACTTTCTCTGGGACTTTGTGCAAAGTGAACAGTGCGTTTTTGTGGTGCCATCTCTCGGTGTAAAGTAAATCAATTTATACAATGTCTATCAAAATCTCCGAGGATAAATTTGAGCAATTAACGCGAAAAATGGGGAGTCTAGAATACTCACTCTCATCTCTCCACAATAAAGTTGACCATCTTACGATGGAAAAAAGAGCTCAAAGTCGAGCAAGAAAAACTGCGGTCCCTTGTAGTGGAGCAAGACCGGTCTGTGGTTCCTGCAAGCAATTTCTCAATATGAAAATACGCTCAGATCAGGTTGAATCTGTTAGACGGATTGGGGGTAAAACCCGAGACAAGCCCCGCCCCCTCCTGTGTCAGTTACGTTCCTTCAAAAATAAGAAAATGATCTTTTCGCAACTGAGAAAACTGCGCAGTACCGGGATCAGCAATTCTGAGGACTACCCAGGAAACAAAAATCGATTTACTTGCATTTAAACGGGTTTCGAGGTCTTCTGAATTGTCTATCTGTCACTGGAATTCCAGATAGTCGCCCATAGGTTAGAGTGAGTTTTGAATGAGAAATAAATTTTTTTAATCGGCCACGTTTCGGACCCATTCAGTAGTGATTATGAATCAGCATTACCCGATAGAGGAACAATAATTCTGATGAAAAATTATTAATCTAAATCAAAAAAATTTAATTTAAATAGTTAAAATTATTTATTAAAAAATAGTTCAATTGGCAACTTTTAACAAAATCCTGGCATGCATGTAGTCTATTTTTATTTACAGACTATTTATTTTTAGGCATTTTAATTGATTTTGCTGAAGATTTTTTTCACATATTTGCATCACACCACATCAGAATGTTAAAAATTTATTTATTAGTTTCACATTTACCATATACGAATCTTAAATTTACAAAAACTAACACTTACGTTTTAACTTATCGAAATTACCTTGAGCAAAAAGGTGGGTTTTGAAAGTCTAAACATTTGGATGTTTGTGATGCAAATGGATATAAGCGAATTTCGGAGTTTCTTTCTAACACGTGGACTCCCTGCAGCCATTATCATGTGCACTGAATAAGATGAATGTCACTAGCACTGAATTTAGTGTAAATCTTATAATCCCTGTACAGGATAATCTAATAAAACTACTTTAAAAAGAGAATTACAACTAAATAATCATTGAATTTATAAATAAATTGTCGCATCATTTATAATATATTACAATATTATTGAATTTAAATTTCTGTAATTTTTGATCAATCAGCATTGTACCATTTAAATTTATTACCTTATACTTCTCATTCGAAACAATTAATTTTATAAAATTTTAATCTGCACGGTCCACTCAGTTGAACACAGCCTGAGGTAACCTACAATTGGCAGATTCATGCTTATGGATCATTGCTATGTGCGCATTGTATTTTTACCATTGGGTGTGATCTTTTAATAACTCCATTTCATATTGAATCTCAACCCATTCATATTCACATTAATGAATCGTAGAATGCTCAAAGGAATTATTTCAGGTTAGTCAGTCTTATTCAACTCGATTCACTCAGCATTTTGACGAATGTGGAATGGCAGATTTAAAGCATATCTTAAAGAGGCCAGAGACTGCAATTTGAAAACTGCCTTAAGCTAGAAAATTCGAGCTTACGGATATAGCAGCGTTGGAGGCTCTAATTCAGAAATCGAAGTGTACTAACAGTGGTGGAAGACCGTCTGAAAAAGGCAAAACAGGGTATGCAAACGCCGCACAGGTTGTGACGAAACGCAAGGCCTCGGAGTCTCCGCCAATCAACACCAATCAGCAGTCAACAAATTTTACACGGGTAAATACTCACAGCCAGTATACATCGACCAGGTACACCAAGAAGCTAAACTTGAATGGATAAAAGAACGAAAGGCATCAGGATTAATTGTCGAAACTTGTCTCACTCACATTCCGAAAAAATTATTCCCGGAAAATAAATATAATAATTTCCTCTTTAACGCTATCAAAGAAAAATCGAAAGGTAGAGCGAGTGGTGGCCTTGTTCTCTTTATAAACAAACAACATTAAAACAGTGAGCTGATTGATAAAAAAGAATATTGGATTTTGATTCGAGTTCATGATGCCAATAAAACTGATTTTATTGTAGGAATATGTTATTTTAAACCGTCGGTGGATACGAATGTTTTTCTAAACCTCTTCGAAGAAACTTTATTTGCACTGTCAGATAAATACAACAACATTCCTGTCACGATATATGGCGATTTCAATTGTAGAGTGGGGGTGTTGGGACAGGGTCCTCCTGATGTGTTTACTCACACTAACTTTTGTACATACCGGGAGAGTCACGATGTTGCACACAACAGGAGGGGGCGGCGTTTGGTAGAACTGATGGAGGAAAACGAGTTTTAGCTTTTGAATGGTAGATCGTCGACTGACAGTCCAGCTACTTTCACGTTTTTTAATGCAGGGGGTATAAGTATTAATGATTTGGTTTGGTGTAATGCTGAGGGGCTGGGTATGCTCTATGACTTGAGGGTGGATCACTCTACACACGCCTCGGATAATTTCCCAATTTTAGTCGCCTCACGTTGCTCTTCCGCCTCGGCTGGAAACACAAGTGCGCTGCATGTAAACAATAACCTTGTATCTATCTTACAGAATAGAGGCTGATTTTGAAAATCAAGACATCGATTGTCTCAATTCAAAACTTACCGATGCTTTAATTGACAGCGCTAAAAAAGCACATATGTTTGTAGTGGGAAAAAACGTTTCTGGACACTTTAATCGGGACAAACCCTGCTTTGATGCGGACTGCCACCTAAGCAAATCATTTTTTAATTGCACATTAAAAGAAGCCAGTAAGGCAAATTTCTCGGACGCGGCTAAGTTGGCTTATATCAATGGTCAATATACTTGCAGGACTTGAGGGAGTCAATGCTAGTAAAACTTTTTGGGATACAGTTAACAGATTCAGAGGTTTGAAATTGAAATCGACAGTCCTCTCGTCAAAAGTCTGGAAAAACTTCTTCCGTCTGACTCTTCCTCGCAGACGTCTTTCTCCGTCATTATTTATAGATGTGCGGCATCCACTACTAGATAGCAGAATTACAGCCGATGAAATTACAATTTCAATCAACAAAACTAAAATAAATAATGCTCCCGGTCCGGATTAAATCTCAAATAACTTTTACAAAAACTTGCCGGCAAATTGGTTTTTTACCTTGAAACTCTTTTTCATAAAATCTTTGAAAACGAATATATTCCGTTTGATTGGACTAAATCTCTAACGCACATGCTGCATAAAAACCAAGACCCAACCAAACCCAATAACTATAGGTCTATTGTTCTCCTAAATTCGCTTCTAAAAATATTTACGCAAATTTTATTGTCTAGATTGGAAAAATGGAAGTCGACGTGCTGCATTATTCCAGAAGCCCAAGCAGGCTTTCGCAGAGGTAGGGTTTGCGTCGACATTCTTTTTACTTTGGCTTACTTTGGGTGCTTAAGTGCAATCATATTTAACTTTGTAACTTCAGATATTGAACGTTTTTTTAGAAAAAAGGGCTTGTGGGTCTTAGAATCATGGGTGATATCGATATTTTAATGTTGATTTATGCGGGCGATTTAATTATTCTAGCTGAATCTAAAATAGAGGCATTAAGAAAACTCAATACCCTGCAAGAGTATTGTAATAAAAACTAGCTCACTGTTAATAAGAAGAAAACTAAATATATTATATTTAAAAAGGGTCGGATTAGCGACAGACTTCGAGGCCTGAAATACGACGGTAGCTCTTTACAATTTGTTCCCTCTTTTGATTACCTGGGCACAATTTTTTCTAGAAAAGGGTTTTTCAATTCAGCTGCACATGCAGCGTCTAGCAGAGCCAACTCATCCTCAGCTTCGGCTCAGAATATCATGGCCTTCTATTGTTAAAATTCATGCCTCGATTATAAAGAGCACCTTGTATGCGTCCCACATCATCGGATTGAACTACCTAGATGTATTATTAGATGCCTGGAAGGAGCAAGCATCAGTCTCAACTTGCTGGATCTCAACGGTTCCAATCTTTTAGCTCAAATCGATGGTATAGTTGATACATACCGTGACTACTTCCGTTCTCAGGATTTGTTGAAATTGGAAAACAGTAATATTAGTTGTATATATACTAAAATTCTACTCAATGACAAGCTACCTCAACAATATTTGTCATTTAAATCTCCTTTCCGTTTTAAACGTGTCCTCACTCAATTAAGAACCGCCTCCAGGTTCATTATCAAGTTGAGCTCTAAAGCTGGAACTACAGTAATCTCTCAACAAGAAATTTGTTAATTATGTAATTTACGAGAAAATGAGGATCTTTTACACATCGTTACCAAATGTACAATCTACTCGTCCATCAGAAATTATTACTTACGTAACACTGACATGATCAATGAAAGCAATGTTCATTTTTTTGTTATCAAACATAAATCCTGGGGTGCTTCGCTCAATATATTTTTATATAAGTACATGTTCAAAAAACAGAGCTTTCTCTCTGTTTGAATAACGCACTGATTGAGCTTGGCCAGTATAACCCAGCAACCTATTGTACATACGATTTTCAATCTTTCTTTCTCAATTTGATCTATTTTCATTTAATTTTGTAACAATGGCCCTCCTTTGCCGTAAAACTCTGTATTCTTAGAGGCAATAAATATACATACATACACACATACATACATACATACATACATACATACATACATACATACATACATACATACATACATACATGCATGCATACATACAATTTTACACTATTTTTTCTAGAAAAGAATGTTTTTATTTATATATTTTTAAACAGAATAATTAATTGAGAATTAGAACCTATAATAATAATAATAAAATTGAAATGAGTAAATAAATCAAATAACTGAATTGTTAAGCAAAAAAAGAAATAAAGTCAAATTACAAAAGAATAATTTAATAAATTAATTAATAATCAAATAAATAAATGAATAGTTACTTGAGAGGTCTAGTAACAAAACAATTATATTTATCCCTGCCCCTATGTCTACCATCAACCTAATGAGTCAGGTACCAAACCTTGGGTCAAGGAATCACGTCAAGTGTCCGTAAACAGAGGTTTCCGCTTTGAAGAGGTGTCCGTATGTAGGGGTTCCACTGTATATACATAATTTAAGATTTTTTTCACAAGGACAACCGCAGGATTTCGCCGGGAGCGGGTGCTAATCTGAAAAACTATACCGGCTCCCAGCGAAATCGCGGTAAAATTTAAACCACAACCACTTCTCACCACCGTGAGATAGGTGGTTATAGTATGTAACGAAATCAATACGACGATCCAGCAAAAGTTTTGTGCACCCTGACAACACGGAGCGACCTAAGGACGACCGCCTTCTGCATTTTTCCCGCAAGTATTTTAGCATATTGTTGACACGCAGAGATGCTTCTCAGGATATTAACGAGTGAAAGCTTGTGATTTGAATAGTGAAATATATGGTACTCATTTTTTTCAAAAACTGAGGTTTCATTTTGCAAAATAAATACCTTTTTTGAAAGCACCGATATCACAGTAATTTTTTTCTTTAACTATAGTATCTCAAGCATGTACTTATACATTCTTAGTTAAAAATATTAAAACTTACGCGAGTTATGAGTTTTTAAGCAAAAAACTGATTTTTTCCGTTTTCTTTTCAAGAATTTTTTCACTAACTTAATTTGAATAAATTACTGTAAAACAATTTCACTCTGCAACCCATATTATAAATTACATTACATGATTTTCGTGTGTGATAATATTAAATACCGGCTGCGTGAGACTCGATTGAGTACGCTCAAGTATTTATTGCCCCACAGTACCAGTTACGTATATTGACAGCAAGATTGTCAATTAAGTGTTAATCACAATTATAATTGAACATAAATTTCTTCATATTGATGTAAATATTACATAATGTAAAATGAGGGACATTCAGAAATGTAAATAAACTTAAGTAAATCTAAAATATTGACATATAGTATATGGGGCATTATTTCTCAGGTGAGCCCACCTATAAATTTTAGGTTTTCAGATCGAGTTAATATTGGGTGAATTTATTTTCCTACTGGATAGGATGCCCCATAACAAATTTATTATCGTAAAATTAGTTTGCGCATTCGCGAAGGTGAATGCTTAGACCACAGCTCGCGCAACGTAGGCTTTGAATGCCTATAACTATTATCTACTATATTAAAATTACTTTTATGAGATCGTTGGATTCGTATTTTTACGAACTTTTCAATAAAATAAACAAAAAATTTCAAACTCAAAATTTTTTGCCCAAATATTTAAAAATAAACAATAAAATAATTTTGTTCAACTTTGGACCATTTTAATTTTTCTATAAATAGGCTAAAAAATGTACCTTATTTGATGTACTAAAATCATTCCAAAGGGAATTATGGTCCGAGGCTTGTTTCTCGAATAACAGAATAAAGTTTGAGTAGAGGAATCCTCGTAGCGCGACGCACGCTACCATAACGAGCTAGAGGGTGAACATCCTGGTGTGTAATAATTATAGATTTAAAATTTCCCGTGAATTTTTTAAACTTCACATGTTAACTGATAGGTGGTGAATATTGAATTTACTCGCAAACGAGACAGAGTGTACATTCTATAAGGATGGATACCTAATTCAAAGATATGATTGATCTCAGAGATTCTTCTTGAAGCCGTAATTTTAAATGTAGTTGTATATGGTTTAAGTAATTTCAGTTTTATTAAATTCTGATCTAGGATCTGATAAAAATATAACTGATATTGTTATATTATGGCTCAAAAAAGTGATTTTAAACATAAATATGTAAACCCCTTTCAGAAACAGAATGATGTGGAATCAAAAACACTAAAATCTGTATCGTCTAGTATAAGAAAGAAGTTTCCACAAATAGGAAAAAATTCAATGACAAGTTCAAATTGCATTGAAGTTCTGACTCAAATCAAAGAAAAGTTTGCGGAGACTACTGACCCGTGAGAAAAGATTTTGCTTCTAACGCTGGCATCTAAATCATGGGGCTGCATGAAATTAATGAAGTAATTTAATACATCTAAACAGCAACCTAAAGATTCTAAGAAACTTATGACTCAAAAAGGAATCTTGATATCACCCGACCTAAAATTGGGTAAAAAATTGGCAGTGGAAAGGTTTTTTCTGAGAAAAAAACGGTTTTGTTCGCAAACTCGAAAACCTAGCCTCGGACCATGATTCCCTTTAACGGGATTTTAGTCCATAAAATAAGGTTCATTTTAATCCTATTTATAAAAAATTGAAAATGTTTTGAAGTTTAAAAAAAAATTATTTTATTATCTATTTTGAAAAATTTTGGTCAAATTTTGAATTTGAAATATTTTGTTTATTTTGATCAATAAGTTCGTAAAAATACGAATCCAACGAACTCATATAAAAGTAATTTTACTATAGTAGATAATAGTTACAGGCATTCAAAGCCTATGGTGCGCGAGCTGTAGTTCGAACTATTACCTTCGCGCATGCGCAAACTAATTGTTCGATATAAAATTTGGTATAATATAGATATTCTAGATATTCTAGAAACAAATACTTTCCTTTTCGGAGACAGATAATTCAACATTTGTTTTGGAAATCCAAATATTAACACGTACCACCGGGAACCTCAAAATCCCATTTAATTAACATGGGGAAATTCTGCATTTTCAAAAAATTAAATTCATGTTCCAGGGTTTCATCAAAACGTGCAAAACTTTTTAGGGATTGAAGAGGAGTGTCTACGAAATTTACACCATGCGGATAGCTTTTACGTTTAACCCACCCACCCCGCAGCGCATTTAATAATATGACCCAAAAATATTTTAAAAATACATTGTCACGTATTATTGTTAATTTTTAGCAATTTCCGTACCATTTTTAATAGAAATAATGACCAATGGACAATCTGGATATTCACGATGACTGTTTAAACAATTTTATAATTGTTTAAGCAAATGTACATTATTTGAGCAATTATTTATTCCCAAAAAATGTAAAAAATAACCGAATTTTCTGATTCAAATGCAATGTTTTGTCATTAGTTGGAGAAGCAAATTTGTCTAAAAACAATATGTAATTATTTGAACAATCATTCACTGCTTAGTTTCAAAATTTCTAAAAGCTGAGCCAGAGATGTCCACTGTGTTTCTAATGGGCACCCTACGGTACTTTTTGTTAAATAAGTACACAATGTTGATACATTTCTTCTTATGTTTGATAAATGTCTATTTGTTTAAACAATTTTTGTTTGCTTAAGCAGTTATTTTTCTATAACTAAAGAAATGAAATAAAATAGGATACATACAATTATTTTTCTGACTGTATAGTGTAAAAAATGAATAAATGCATATTCAGAATCAAAATTTTATCTATTCCATTTTATTTCATTTTTAAGTTAGCGAACTAATATTAGTATTTTAGATTAGAATTATAGCGCAAAAGTATATGAAAATAATTGCTTATAAACGGCGATTGCTAACAAAATTTTACAATCACGTATCTTTGTAGAATAATAATTATTCCTTTTACATATATTGCAATAGCGAATTAACAGCCTAATAATTACAAATTTATATTATAATAACGAAATAAGTGTACTATATTAAATAAACAAAATACAAGATAATTCGTGTGCAAGCTTGATACTGTATTATATTATGAAAATTTTGTATCAGAAGAGAAGGGCGTAGTCCGCCTCAAAGCTTTGAGACGGCCCTGCTGAGCGAGCAGCAGCTGTGGGAAAATCTGGAGAAAACGGCTGTCTGCCGCTGAGAAATATGACGGACCTTTTTTTCCTACACTTTTTTCTACGCCTGTGCCACGCGCCTCGCCTCATTAAACTCTGAATTATTCGGAGCAACTCTAATCGCGAAATTAAAATTTTTATTCAGTTTTGTGGTCGAAATATAAATCAGGGTACATTACTACACATTTTAAGCCATTAAACAGCGCGATAGCTCTATTCAATCACTAAATAAAAACATTCTACAAAAATCCTTGCAAAACTGACATTTTTAAATATTTTAAAATTTTAAGGTCTCTACTGGCTTCTGAACATGTTGTAGGACACTCCAAAATTTTTTCAAATTTTTTCCAACCTATTCTTAGCTCTGGGGTCATGTGAAAGTTAACGTGTCTTAACAATGGGCCTCGCTACCGCATTTTTACTTGTATTTTGCTAATTACCTCGGAACGAAATTTTTTGCGCAAATTAGAGGAACAACACTTCATTAAGAAAACTTAGCGGATTCGTGAGGTTCTTATGCGAACCTCTTCACATTTTTTTCTGCGGAGTTATTGCCTTCTAAAATGAGGGGTCTTGATTTTTTGCGGCGATATTCGTATGGTTTATTTCGTAGGCACTCCTCTATAAAGCTTAAAAAGTTTGGCACCTTTCGATAAAACGCTGGAATATGAGATCAAATTCTTCAAAATTCAAACTTTATCCATCGTAATTAAATAGGATTTTAGCGTGTTCGCTGGTACGTGTTAAGATTCAAATTTCAACACACAAACAATACGGATTTTCTTTAAATATAAACAAGTTTTTAACTGAAAATTGAAAAAACATTTCTTTTTATAATTTTACAACCCACTTACAGGAATCTTGCGTAATATTGTAATTAATTGCCGGGATATGAACATTGTTTTCAAAGAGAATAGACAATTTTGTAGATAATTATATTTAATTTAAACATTACACTTTTCCATATATGAGTGGCATGATGCTTATATTTTATTCCACGCATGACTTTTGTAATCAATGATTACATGAAAATAATTTTCTCCTTAAACACACTTATTTAAATTATTCCCATTTTTGCAGTACACATATATTAACTATAGAAGAATCAGGCAAAACATTTCATTTTACAAAATTGTCGGCCAATTACATTATTCGTAGGTACTACTTTCTTTTCTGTTAGCATCTAAATATCGAAATAATTAGACGTTACTTTTACGATTTATTTTCGTACAAAGTATAACATTTATTTCATTTTATTCAACGTATGCGGTTCTTATCGCGGGAAAACAGAAAATGCGTCCTGAAAAGAAAAAAAAAATTGTTGAAACATATCAGACTGAGTATTAAGCATTATAATAAGAATGCATTAGTCAAAAATAATTGCAACTAGTCACTGTTTATCACTATTCAAACAAATATTGCATGTGGGCCACCCCGTAAAGTTTCATTCACAAAAAATTAATCATAACCGGCACATTCTCACTCACTAAGATATCGATCTCTTGAGAACAGTAAAGAGATTTAACTCTTAGGATACAGCTACCCAGAAGTTCAAAACCTATAGAGAATCATTAACACCGATCTTTCCAGTCTCTCTATCCTCTACTGATCTCATCCATAATGGAATGGGGGCAGAGTTCGTTAATTGGGGACTTACTTTACAGGGAATTCGTTCCAGGTTGCTACGTGCCTGCTTGAATCTTTTGACCAATTGTTTATGGAGGGATGACTCCGACCTTGAGAGATTGGATTACGCCTATTTCAAGCTACAGTTCTCCCACAGAATATATCTCCTAAAGATTGCGTTTGCAGCCTCACTTTCAGCTGACTAGGGATACACTCTCATTCCCTGCTACAGATTGAACTTGTTGTTAATATACGGATTCAAATAGATTAAAAATTGACTTCTAATCGGTTTAATTTGTGTTTTTAAATAC
This sequence comes from Belonocnema kinseyi, assembly GCF_010883055.1. Taxonomy (NCBI): domain Eukaryota; kingdom Metazoa; phylum Arthropoda; class Insecta; order Hymenoptera; family Cynipidae; genus Belonocnema; species Belonocnema kinseyi. The sequence continues at coordinate 132,698,958 of NC_046660.1, forward strand.
CTCCGATTGTTTTGAATGACTTCATATCCCAAACTTTTGTCAGAGTGCCTAATCAGTAGTATCAGAACGCGGATATCATGGGTACGGCACTCAGTGTAAATGACGGGGATAAGTCAGACTCTGATAAGCGCGCCCTCGAGGATCTCCTCTGAACTAAAAGTTGAATGAAAGTGACGAACCTACCGACTCCTGCTACGAAATGTTACATAACTAAATAATAATAAATAATTATGCAAAGTTCAAATTAGGAAAACTTGCTAAACATTTTTTTTTACATTAATCTCGTTGTTCGTTTCTGGCGTTGCAAACAAAGGCGACTGTTGTACATGCGCCGTGATTCACTCGACTCTCGCGCGCCTCTCTTTGTCCTCCTTTAAAGATCTACCGCCCGTCCACGTTCCCCTATAAGTTCCTAAAAAATATGCATGAGTTCCATGAGCGGTATTAATCAGATGATCAGTGATGCCAATATTGGCACCCTCCTCTATTGCGCTTGCGTTAGGGCTGCGCTCTGGTTGCCCGCACTTGGCTCGCGATTCAAAATTACTTTAAAACAATTCTTGTTATTTAAATGCACTGTTAGAAATTTCTGTAGAAATTTTCAGAGGGGCGTCACTAAAAAAATTGTCTATGAGAATAGTTGCATTTTCTACCCAAAATTATGAATTTTGAACAAAGAAGAAAAAATACTGTAATACTTCATTCTTGAATTTTAAACCAGACCCTTGCATTATTATCGAAGAAAGATGCAATTTCTAGTAAACTAGATTAACTTTTTTAATAGAAAGACATATTTTCAAAAAATAGTTAAATTTGCAATCAAAACAAGATTTTTGTTTGACTTTTTAGAACTGAAATATGAGATTTGAGAAAACAAGTCAATTTTCTATGAAACTAGTTGAATTTTCAACATAAAAATTCGATTTTTCACCAGAAAGGATGTCTTTTCAACAAAATTGATGAATTTTCATACAAATAATAAAATATATAACTAACAAAGTAATTCTGTAGAGAAAGGCACAAAAAAAATGTAAATACAAGGCAAACAAATCACTAAGAAGACTATTATACCAGGGTTATCGCAAAACTTTGCTAGCCGCACGCGCACCAGAAGCGCGAAGTTCGCATGCAACTGCGCATTTCTTTACGTCACGATAACTTATATTTATGTTACCATTTAGGAATTTTAGGAAAATATACATAATTTTCAGAAACCGCTTCTGAAGTTAAATAAAAATTTAGTGAATTTACTATAAAAGTTATGGAATTTCATTTTTAGCAACCTAATACCGTAAATTTCAAGAAATCTTAATATTTTTAAGAATATCCCTTTTCTGAATCATTATCCGCAGAAGTTAATTGAGAAATATATTGCAGTTAGAGTTTAAAAAATAAAAAACAAAGAGAGTAATAACTTGCTTGCAGATAATCAGAAAGAGTTAAAGGAATATAGTTCGTTTAATACCTTTGTTCTTCCGTTTTTTGGTCAAATTTCTTAAACTATTGAACATATGTTAAAAAAAATGTAAAATTCATACTATTTTCCGTATACCATTTAAAATTGATTCAGTGATACATTTTTGCAAAGATCCTTTGGATAATTTTGAAAAGGGTGATGCTGTTTATAAGATCACTTGCAGGAAGTGTGAGTTAAATTACGTGGGACAGCTTAATACTAGGATAGAGGACGTTTGGGACGCTGTTATAAGAGTGTTCTTGCCAGACATACAAAGGAATTTTTCTGATGTTGACAATGAGTTTGACTGGGACAATGTTCCAATTTTACATAGTAAAAGTAATGAGAGAAAGAGAGAATTCATGGAAATGCTTTATATTAAAAAATAAAACAATGTTATCTATTTATTTAAAAACCGATTTGGATAAGTTGAACAAAAGATATGCTAATATGATTAATTACATTTAACGAGGCTCTTTAATGAATTTTGCTTTTCTGTTACTTTCCCTATTTTTGATGTAATTGTGACAGATATTTATATTGTGTTCACAACAGATTGGTCTACTGACCCTCATTCAATTCCCAGGTATCAAAGAGAGAGCGCCAGTTCGTGGGTACTGTCAATTTCTACCATTTAATTTTTTCTTCCTTGATAAGGGTACTGTACGGGTACCGAAACGTGGGTAATGCAATTTTATTTATATATATATATATATATTTTTTCGAATGTTATTTTATTGTGGTTTAATGATAAAACAAATAAATAAGACAAAATAAAGAAAAAGAGAAAAACGGGAATGTGGTTGGTTGCTTTCTCATTTTTCATTCATCTTTTTTATTTTGTCCGAAATTTTTTTTCAGATTACAATAGGATTTTTGGTTTTTGCTTATTCGTTGTGGTCCAAATTTGGTTGTTGTATTATTGTTTTTTTTTAACAGCAGTTTGCATCAATTTGATCATTGGACGTTAAAAAGGATTTTTAATTTGGATTTTAATCTAATTTAAATTTCTTAAGTTTTGAAAAAATGTATAATACATATGTATTTATGAGTCTTATAAATATTTTTTTTATTAATTTACATTTTTAAATAATTTGAATCATTTAATGTAAAACGTTGTTACTTTTGTGTGTAGTATTTATATTTTATCCACTATGAATAAAATTAAAAATAAAGTTCCTTAATTACAGTTTCAATATACTTGTTCTCTGTCATTTTTTTAAATTGTTTTAATTTCGTTTTCTGGTCTTGCGATTTTTCGTTGTGTATTTTTATGTTAAACAAGTGTACGCATGCTCAGAAGATATTTCAAACTATACATTATACCAAAATCGAAATATTTATGATCCGTCCGTAAACTACATTTACAATTGCATGATGCCAGGGGTTCATGCTAAAAACTATGGTTCGAACTGCGGGTTTGCGGGGGCAGGGGAAGTAATTTTGCGAACTTAGATAAAATTGAATACGTTTCCTTATAATAAACGTTTAAAAAATTGATATTTTTTTCTCTCTCTTTTTATGAGGCCACTTTTTCTCATTCTTTCGCGTAATACTTTTCGTAGAATAGTCCACTATTATATTGTTGATTCTGAATTCATCTCGGTTGGTTAAAGGTTCTTGTATTGGGTTGAAAACCTTATTATTTATGAAAAATGCAACTATTGTGTTAGCAAGTCATATTTTTCTTTGGTTAGAAACTTAGAAGCTTGTTTAAAAGTTGATCAACTTTGTAAAAAAAAACATTCTTTCGGTTTTTGATTCATCTCCTTGGTCGGAAATTTAACCATTCTATTTTTATATAATTAATCTTCTGGGAAGGAATCGTTCATTGTCATAAACTAAAGTTTGAGTTCGATAGCTAGCCATTTTGGATAAAAATTCAAAAAGTGAACACACTTTGAATATTTTTGAGGTCACTTTTTTCAAAATTCAAAAATTCTCGGTATGTTTGTTCATAGTTTTCAAAAATTCCAACAATTTATCCATAGGACTTTTTTCATAAAATTAAAAATTAACAGAGTTATAGCATTTACAAAATTCCAAACAACATACGAAAATGAACATTTTAAGCCAAATAATGCACGATATGAAAAAAAGTATAGAGAAGAAAAATGTTGCTTTTTGAATACCCTACAAGATCATCATAACAACTTTTCAAATTTTCTTGGAAAATCTAAAATTCACATTTTGACTGCATACAAAATAATGAAAAATCAAACAATTGAATTTTTCGGCCGAACTATGCAAAATTCGGTAAAAGATGGGTACATAAAAATTGTGCAATTGAACAATATCTACTTTGTTAGCAACCACTGTTTGATAGGATTCGTAGTTTTGGCTGTAATCATGAAAAACAGCATGAACAGTAAGAAAATCTGCTCGCTGCGTGGGCACATTCTCATCAAACTATGAAAAAATCATTCATGAAAAAAAAATCATTTTAATTTTCGATGTTCTGCATATCACTTTCAAAAAAATAAAGAGAAAATGATTAGTCCTACTAAAAATGATTAAGAGAAATTGTGCAGGATTTTATAAAATCTAATATTTCTCGTTAAGACTTTCTGTCGTATTTGGCGTTGTTTGGTTTCAAATTTGAATGTTGGAATGTCAAATTTCAGGCAATTCTAATACTTTCTCAATGATAAATGATGATAATGTAAAAACTCTGTGCACAAAGATCGATCGCGTAGTGCGAGGTAAATATATTCTAGGACATGCAGTGTCAGGCCAATCTACCTCTCTAAGACGTCTCATGTCATAAAGACGTCTTAAAGACACAGGAAGTTCTCGTGACATCTTTTGAACTGACAACGTCTTTGGCCCATCCGGGGTTTTCTGGTTGAAAGCTCGTCTTGTTCTGGTAAATTAACTATTTGGTATGAAATTCACCTTTTTTTAGTTGAAAATTCAACTATGTGGTTTAAAGTGAAACAAGTTTATTAAAAATGCATATTTTTAAGACTAACCTTTATATTTAAGATTGAAACCTTTTAGTGCAAAATTCAACTCATCGATTTAGTTAAAAATTAATTTTTTTTGAACATGTAACAATTTTCTTCACACTTTAGTATTTTTTTATTAAAAATTAAATTTTGGTCTGAAAATTGCACTTTGCCTTTGTGTTAGAATTTTATTCTTTACAACTTTAAAATTTAATTACTTGGTAGAAAATTCATTTATCTTGTGGGAAATTCATCCTTTTGGTCGAAAATTAATTTTCCTGGTCATAATAATATGGTAGAAAATTTATATAGGAATCGGTTTAAATAAACTTTTTCGTTAAAAATTCATATTTTTGGTTTTATTTAAACTATTTTATTAAAATAAAAATATTTGTATAAAAATTGAACATTTTTGTTAAAAATGATTTTTTTCATTAAAAAATCATATATTTGTATTAAAAGTTAATGTTTGTTGAAAATCCGTTTTTTTGTCAAGAAAATTAATCTTCTTTGTTAAAAATTCAATGTATATTTCGACTTCAAATCTTAGGAATTTAAAGTGTTTTATACAACATCCAAATCGATTAAAAATGCGGTTTAAATAAGGACTGACACGAGGGGTTTTATCTACTGAAGGGCACAGCGGAAGTGACAAGTGCGCGATAAAAAAATACCCTGTCATGTTACTCGTGACCTTCTTACCTAAAAACTAATTGATGTGTAAAATGTGATCCTGAAAAAAACATAAAGCACATGCGCTTTTCTACATTAAATTTAAGGCTGCTGGTAGTTGTGGAAAATTATTTCAATACTATTTATAAAAAAAATTAATCACAATCTTTAAACCCTTAAAACCCCTATAATTGAATAGTTCTTATTTGTTATCACAAATTTCAAAACAATTAATTAAAAGAAATAAATCAAATACATTTTTTTCAATCGCTGATGGGAAATTTTTTACAAGTACGAAAAAGTATAACTATTTTTACAGAAAAACACTAATGAATCTAATATTTAAGAAAACAAAGAAATTCAGCTGTTTGTTTTAATATGAAAACAAAATTTGCGGTCATTTCCCGATTTGTACAAATCTATTGAATTCTTTTTCGTTGTTGGGACTCTTTTAATTAATTTGTATTTTCACATTTCTATTTGGAGACATGTTCTAGATAAGACATTCAACTATACTTCAATTTCTTACATCTAAAATTATAAAAAAGAACAATATAAATACACATTTTTAAACACAGCTATGTTTGACTTTTCATGTATTAGAATATATGTATATATATATATATACATATACATATATATATAATTAAAAATTTGTCATAAGGACAACCGCAGGATTTCGCCGGGAGCGGGTGCTAATCTGAAAAATCACACCCGCTTCCAGCGAAATCGCGGTCAAATTTTAGCCATAACCACGTCTCACAACCGTGAGATAGGTGGTTACAGTCTGTAAAGGAATCAATACGACGATCCAGCAAAAGCCTCGTGGATCCTAAGAACACGGAGCGACCCAAGGACAACCGCCTTCTGCATTTTTCCCGGAAGTGTTCTAGCATATTGTTGACACGCAGGGATGCTTTTTAGGCTATTAGCAAGTGAAAGCTTGGCACCTCCAAGAGCGCCGATGATAAGGACGATCAGTTTAACAGAATATTCCGGGTACAATCGTTGCAACTCCCTTATAAGGTCTCGAAACCTCTCTTTCTTTCCATTCTCCTTGGCTATGATGTTTTTGTCAGCTGGTGCTGAAAATTCGATAACGAACATGGTTCGCTTCTCGAAGTCAAGAAGAACTATGTCAGGCCTCGAGTGAGCAACAGAAGCAATTGTCGAGAATATAAAGTTCCAGTATATACGGCACTTCCCATTCTCGACAATTGCCTCAATTTCCCTAGGAGCATTTAGAGGAGCGATATTAAGGTGAATGCCGTAGGAGTGACAGAGATGGTAATAAAGTACTCTTAGTGCCGCATTGTGCTTTTGAATGTAGGTCGTTCCCGCGTGTTTTGGACAACTAGATAGTATGTGTGCTAAATGCTCGGGGTGTGCATGGCACGCCCTGCAGCTATCATCGGGAGTGTCTTGGCTCAAAATATGGCGACGGTATCTTAAGGTAGAAATGACACCGTCTTGGCATGCAAAAATGAAACCCTCTGTACCAGACTTCAATCCGGGCGATTTACGGAAAGCAAACGTTAGCTCACAAGACATTGACTGATCCTTCACATTTCCGTGGAAGATACCGTGCATCCTCTTATCTAGTCAAGTCCGAGTGTTTCGGCAGCCTCCTCCGCTTTTTTGTACAGAAATGCTCCTTTGCCTACTTCCTCGTGATTCCTGACCATTTTAAGAAGAGGGTCTCTTCCATTTGCAACTCTATGTCCTGTACCCAGAATAAT
>NC_046660.1:132705872-132708598 GCF_010883055.1 Belonocnema kinseyi
TGCATCTTTGCAGACACATCTATCGATGAGCAGGTTCTCCCGACATCCGGCTACGCCTATCTTTGAGCCTCGTTGTTCATACATTTCTTGCCACACAGGTTCGATTGCCCGAACAATCCTATCATTTAGGATAGCTGTGAATATGTTATAAAGCGTGTTCAGACAAGTTATTGGCCTGTAGTTCTTCGGGTCAGCTAAGTTGCCTATTTTCGGCAGGAGTATTGTGCGCCCTTCCACCAACGACTCTGGAATCGGATCTTCCGACTTCAAATATGAGGTGAAAATACGGGCCAAATGCTGATGGGTTGAAGAAAACTTCTTCCACCAGAATCTTTTGATACAATCTGGTCCCGGTGCGGAATAGTTCTTCATCCCTCTTAATACTTTTTTCACCTCCTCGGTAGTGATGGGCATTCGCAGCAACGTCTACGAAACCATGCTGAACTACTCCGTAAAAGGGGCTATGTAAGCGGATCGCCTACTCTACCACAGCTAGAAAAAGCCGGAACCAAAGAAAGAGAGGCGACACTAAGATCAACCGCGGGCAGGCATCCAATAGACGAAGAGTGATGCTTTACGACCCGGAGAAACATCAACAATAAGATTTCTCTCAAGCCTAAAGATCTGCCTGAAATGGATGACGAGCTTCATGGACATTTTTCCGGTGAATCCGACCTCTGGGCTATCAATTATTGTGTTTTTAATGCAGCGAGAGCTTTGGCCGATGCGAACCGTAAAACCAAACCAACGGCTGATCATAAGACCAAAAGACGAATGCATCAACTTGCCATAAAGGTAGGCTGGTCAAGACAGTACGCGTCCCGCATTCAATGTGTGATTAAATATATATCACATCTGGCAGGAATTTTACCGCCAAGGTTCGAAAGTTCGCGCGCGAACTCCGGACCCGTTCTCACACACTTAACAAGTCAAAGCTGCTGACCATCAGGCAGCATATTGTTGAGAGAATACGGATACTATCTGACGCTAAGAGAAGTTTAGAGCAGATGGAGAGATGGGTCAGAGAAAATCAACAGTTTCTCTTTGACCCATCTCGACTCTTCCAAGACCCTCCAGTTACTGTCGATCGCCCACCCAAACCAGAAGAGGTCGAAGTATTTTGGAGAGAAGTCTACGAAGTTCAGCATAGACTGTACGAAGACTCAGAAGATATTAATAGCTTCAAGGAGTTATGTGTTGCCCTCATAACACCTGATAAAGAATGCACACCCATCACTACCGAGGAGGTGAAAAAAGTATTAAGAGGGATGAAGAACTATTCCGCACCGGGACCAGATTGTATCAAAACATTCTGGTGGAAGAAGTTTTCTTCAACCCATCAGCATTTGGCCCGTATTTTTACCTCATATTTGAAGTCGGAAGAGCCGATTCCAGAGCGGTTGGTGGAAGGGCGCACAATACTCCTGCCGAAGATGGGCAACTTAGCTGAACCGAAGAACTACAGGCCAATAACTTGTCTGAACACGCTTTATAAGATATTCACAGCTATCCTAAATGACAGGATTGTTCGGGCAATTGAACCTGTGTGGCAAGAAATGTATGAACAACGAGGCTCAAAGAAAGGCGTAGCCGGATGTCGGGAGAACCTGCTCATCGATAGATGTGTCTCCAAAGATGCAGCATTCTAGCAGCGTGACCTATCGATGGCCTGGATTGATTATGGGAAAGCTTTCGATTCTACATCCCATATACTTATCATCTGTCTTTTCGAAATCTTAAAGGTTCATCCGCAAATAGTTGAGTGCATAGAGGGATTGATGCCGCTTTGGAAAACCAAATTTACTATCTCATCTAGAAAAAATCGTGTGACAACTAACAAGGTCACGTTTCAGAGAGGTGTCTTTCAGGGCGAAACCATGATTCCACTCCTCTTTTGCCTTACATTATTGCATCTAGCTCTAGGGATTGTCGAACGATATACTAAGGAAATTGGAATGGAATTTGGGTTAGACAAATGCGCCAAGGTTTATTTGAAGCGAGGAAAACTTAATGGCATCCCTGTAGATCCTGAGCTCGTTGATAGAAGCGCCATACGACACCTTTGCGCTGGAGAGACTTATACATACCTGGGCGTGCCACAGAGCCGCATTCAGGATGTGACATCTATAAAGGATACTCTCCGAAGCAGATACAAACGTCTCATTTGACAGATTTGGTCTTCCGAACTGTCGGCGAGGAACAAAGTATCTGCAACGAACATCCTTGCAGTCCCGGTACTACTCTATTTATTTGGAGTAGTTGCATGGACGAAGAACGAGCTCAGATCTCTTGATATCGGGACAAGAAAGGTTATGCACATGAACAAAAGCATGCATCTTACGTCTTCCGTTCCGCGACTGTACATCTCACGCCGTCAAGGGGGTCGCGGAATATTGAGTCTTGAATGTCTTCACAACAGGATTATTCTGATTACAGCACATAGAGTTGCAAATGGAAGAGACCTTCTTCTTGAAATGGTCAGGAATCACGAGGAAGTAGGCAAAGGAGCATTTCTGTACAAAGCACGGGGGAGGCTGCTGAAACACTCGGACTTGACTTCAGTATTAGGGGTGAGCAAAACGCATCAAATCTAATCCATCCCGAGTACTCACTCCTGAAAGCTCGGATTAAGAAAGCACAAGAGAAAAACTGTCGTGAACAGCTCCTAGATAAGAAGATGCACGGTATCTTCCACAGAAATGTGAAGGATCAGTCAATGTCTTGTG
>NC_046660.1:132708698-132717804 GCF_010883055.1 Belonocnema kinseyi
CTTAATATCGCTCCTCTAAATGCTCCTAGGGAAATTGAGTCAATTGTCGAGAATGGGAAGTGCCTTATATACTGGAACTTTATATTCTCGACAATTGTTTCTAATGCTCACTCGAGGGCTGACATGGTTCTTTTTGACTTCGAGAAGCGAACCATGTTCGTTGTCGAATTTTCGGCACCAGCTGACAAAAACATCATAGCCAAGGAGAATGAAAAGAAAGAGAGGTATCGAGACCTTATAAGGGAGTTGCAACGATTGTACCCGGAATATTCTGTTAAACTGATCATCCTTATCATCGGCGCTCTTGGGGGTGCCAAGCTTTCACTTGCTAATAGCCTAAAAAGCATCCCTGCGTATCAACAATATGCTGGGATACTTTCGGGAAAAATGCAGAAGGCGTTTGTCCTTGGGTCGCTCCGTGTTCTTAGGGTCCACGAGGCTTTTGCTAGATCGTCGTATTGATTCCTTTACAGACTGTAACCACCTATCTCACGGTTGTGAGACGTGGTTATGGCTGAAATTTTACCGCGATTTCGCTGGAAGCGGATGCAATTTTTCACATTAGCACCCGCTCCCAGCGAATGAAGCAAGCCGGTAACCGGCTGCGCTTTAAACGCCTACATTCGAGGACTACCCGATGAAATAGGTACTTTCGTAGATACCCGCAACCACAAAGATTTGCATGAGACCTACGAGCACGCGTTACATGTTGAGGAGAGACAACGATATGCCGATAAAGCAAAGGCAACTTTGGTCTCTACCTACCATTTATCGCAATATGAGCAAATAAGTCCAGAGTGTGCAAGATGACCCAGTCCTCACTTAAGAAATATCCATATCAACTAGCTTACCCTTTTTAAAATGCATTCCCTGAAGGCTTCGAACAGGTTCCAGACTCTTCGAAATTATCCAGGCCCATCTCATCAAAGCCTTCTTTAAACTACAAGGAGAACTGCCGTATGGACGCAACAGTGAGCACGAGTCACAGAGAGCGTCCCAGAACCGCACACTTTCTGAAGGATTATTTCAGATCCTCAGAGCTGGAAGAGAAAAGGAAGATTCGCCAGTTATTGGACTAACCTCTCCAGAGCTCCGATACTTGGAAACTCATTTTCTAGTAGATTCAGGGTCCCATGTTAACCTAATAAAACTTTAAGCTTTACAAGATATGCTAATCGTACGAGATAATCCTATTAGAGTCTCTGGAATCACGACTGATTTAGTCGAAACTCTTGGCACAGTGCGACTCACCATTCTTGGCAAATTACTTAAGTTCCACATCGTAGAAGACACCTTTCACAAATCGGTTTATGACATTATAGGCCGCCCATACTTGAGGCAGGAACACGCGTAAGTATCGTTTCGACACAACACCCTTGTTGTGATATCCGACCCCATAAAAATAGTGAAGAACACTAATGGCACCACCACAGGAGATAATTCCTTTTGAACAATGTGTGTTTCCCGGGGAAGAATCATCTAATTCAGATGTCGAGTATCTTCCAAATAACGAAATTCTAGAGTCAAATCAGTCCCGCAATGAAGGTGTTTCTGAAGTCCTGCACACGGCTCGCCTTAATGATGAGGAGAGAGAACTTGTTGAAGGTTGGGTAAGTGACTTCCCGAATGTATTCTACAATCCCGGAGAGACTCTGAATATCACGGACAAGATCCAATATCGAATTCCGACAGTAGATGATGCAGTGATATCGAGGAACCTATATCGTCACCCACAAGATGCACTCGAGCACATTGACCTTCAAATTGAGAAGCAACTGAAAAGCGGTGTTATCTGCCATTCGAAATCACCTTATAATGCACCACTAATGATATTTCTTAAAAATATGGACGCTTTGGGGGTAAGGAAATATCGGGTTGTTATAGATTACAGTGTCCTTAACATAAACGTAATTGTTGACGCCTATCCTTTGCTTAATATTAACGAAATACTAGACCAACTAGGGGGAGCGCACTACTTTACGATATTCGATTTGGTGAGTGGATATCATCAAATCGAAACTCATCCAGACGATAGGGCTAAAACTACGTTCTCCACTCGAAGAGGACATTTTGAATACTCACGAATGCCCATGTGTATAAAAAACGCTCCTGCTACCTGCCAGCACCTTATGGACAATGTCCTAAAGGAGATGCTCGGTTTAGAAGCCTTTGTGTACCTGGATGATATCGTAATCATTTCAGAAACTCTAGATGAACACGACAAAAAGGTTCAGAGACTTTTCAAAAGACTAAGAGAAGCAAATCTTAATTTGCAACCACACAAATGCGATTTACCTCGCACTCAAATCGCATATTTAGGAAACATCATCAGGAGCGATGGAGTGAAACCTAACCCGGAAAAATTTGCCGCTATAAGGAATTTCTCTAAGCCCAGAATAGCTAAGGCGATCAGACAATTCTTAGGGCTATCAGGAAATTATCGGAGATTTTTTCAAAACTACGCCAAATTAGCAAAACCTTTAGCAGAATTACTAAGGGGAGACGCTCAGTTCATATGGGGATCCGAACAAAGGCGAAGGTTCAGCAAGCTACGCACTTACATCTCCCGCGAACCCATTCTACAGTACCCTAATTTTAATAAAACCTTTAAACTGACCACTGACGCTTCTGCATATGCAGTAGGAGCAGTTTTGACCTAAAAAAAAGAATCCATGGATATGTCTATCGCATATTACTCGAAAATAACTAAACCCAACAAGGTCGATGGTGAAGGTGGAGCCAGAACCATGTTAAACGACGTGACAACCTACAGGGCTTTCGCGTCTTAAGCAATCCTCGACTAAGGACAGCGATAAGAAAGACAAGAGCCCCGAAGCAGTTACTAGAGAGCCAGAGCAAACGAGCCATATTACTCAAACTGGTCGTCAGCAACCGTCGAAGGCATCAAAATCCACGGGTAATGTTGCGAAACCGACAGTAACCAGCTCCAGGAGGACACAGTTCATTCTGAAATCAACCCCTGTGCATCCAAAGAGCTTGGAAAGAAGGAACTTACTGCCATCGACCTCCGGAAATGCACCCGCGTCCGGTGGAAGAAAAATGGCTAAGATGACAGTAAACAGAAATTTAGATAAACCTTATAAACCAGCCCCGCACATGAAGATTAAGGAGGTTAATCAAAGTGGTATAGCCAGTAGACTCAAGGAACGAAGGAGAAAAATGACGAGTTTCAAGGCTGCCGCACCCGCAACACTAATCAATCCATGCTTTCCAAGTTTATGCGATAAAACCACCGATGTATATGCAGACGATCGTGCACCTACAACATAAGAGGAGATCCAGAAGGCGAGATAGGCGTGTGGTTCGGCCACGATCGTCCGTGAAATATACTTCAACCCACCACAGGGAGACAAACGAACAACGCCGCAGAAATCCAAACCGCCGCAATAGCTGCAAGAAAATCAAGTGAAAATTTAATTAGCAAACTACGAATAAACACGGACTAACAGTTCCTTTTTGACAGTAAGCCTTTCGTCAACCGGACAGAATTCGAAGAACTGAGAAAGGCACTAAAGGGCCTTGATGTGAGATGAAACCATATCCCCGGTCACCAAGGGATCGAAGGCAATAAGATGGCTGATTTCCTAGCGCAAGTGGGGATCAACAGGAGCAATGTTGCCCAAGACAATCATGCCCCAGTCACTAGTACCTTTTAAAAGGAACATAGTGTCACTGAGCCTATCATTCGAGCAGACTCTATCGTTTATGTTAGTCCCCCTGCCGAGAGTAGTGGAGACAGTGACGATAACGAGGACTGCAATAACGATCAGAATGATGAAGACACGGGAACAACATCGTTCAAATCTATCATGAAAGAAATAGAGATTCCACAATCCATATCCAAATTTGATCAATCATTAGAAGCCCATCAGTCCTACTCATGGGACAAAGAAGGACTTGTCGAAGTCCACCGAGAGGAAGCACCTAGAATAGAGCAAGCGGCGGTGTCGGAAGGAGAAGATGACAAAGAATTGTGACTCTCCTTACAACACATGGATCCATGCTCCAACGTCGAGGATCCTCTTCCCGCTAGAGTAAACGCGTTTCTAGAATCCTTTCGTGGACACCCCGACACAAGGAACGTCTTAAAACCCACGGATATTGCACGGATATTGCATATTACAGGCGATAGAGTCCCCCATGAGTCCCCCATTATAGAGACTCAATCATCAAGGAGGCCATCATTCCAGACGCCAAAGTCAGGCAAAGCGCAATATGAACTTTCTGTTAGTGAAGATACAAACTCTAAGTACCACTTATCCAACACCAAATTCTTCTTGTTACTGCGCCAAGGTAGTGTGGTGATATATAAAAAGGGAATGAAGTTCCATGAACTCAAGTATTGATAATTTAATGGGTCAGTCCTCTACCCTCTACTTTCAGGGCTTTTCTAATTGCTGCGGCACTCGTATTGTTTTGATGACTCGACGAAGGATTTTTCTTTGGACACAGGATTCTCAATAAAAAAAAACTACTCTCAGACGAGATGCGAAAATTTTAAGTTTTCTTTTGTTTATTCACTTTTTTTTTTAATTTTCAACTAATATCCCCGGATAAATCTAAATGAAAAATAAAACCGCGACTTTTGGATGCTACTCTACTATAGGGTTACGCCTCTGTTACTTTGGAATCTTTTTCAATTTTTGTTTTTAAATCAGAAAAGAAAAAAAAGTACTTAGGAATCAAACTTCCAAGATACCCGACTTGCTGTAAAGTTAACTGAATCCCGATATCTATTGTCTAGCAATAGCGGAATACGCTTTACGATTTCAAATTATTATTTTACGTTGGACCGCGACTGCAAAATTGAGCCAGGCTAGTTGTACAAAATCCTTATTAGAGAAATATTAATGCTAAGTGTCAGTTGTAAAGAAGAAGAAAACAAAAAGAGAAAAAAAATTTTAAACAAGAGAATTCTGATTTAATTTTCCCCCTGTTTTCTTTGATTATTTTAGTGCGTGGCTATTTTGAAGAAATTAGAGAGAAGAGATGGGCCGAAGCTTTTCTGGCCCGAGGTGAGAGATTATTTTGCAGAAAAGGCAGTTGGACTCTCTTTGGTAAGTACCTTTTTAAATGATTATATGCTGTTCTTTCGCTTATTTCTTTTATTTTATCCGAGTCGAAATATAAGTCCTCTTTTCATTCTATTCCGTTTTCTGACCTGAGACACTTTACAAGGATCTGATAAGGATTAATTCAATTTAATGCAAGTGCTATTTAACTACTCAAACTGTGCACAAATTTCTATTTTTGCACGTTTGAAGGTCTTAACACAAGCTTAATGAAGTATTTATTAGATTAGGTCGAAAGCGGGTATATTTGTAGCGGGTCGAAAGTTGTGTTTTCAACCCTGGACTAGAAAGTTGAAACAGGCGACTGCAAAAGTCTCTTTACGCTGTAACCTGTATCGAAAGTATATACATTCTATTTGTATATTTTATTGACATATAATTAACACCATAAGTCATATATGTGATGCTGTTTAACGGAAGAATGTATTAAAGAGACGTTCATCAATAATCCGCTCAATTTATTCTATTGGATTGAGATTTGCTCGAGTCGTGTGAAATGTTTTGATGCTCGGGAATCCATGAAGTATTTGTTGATTCTGAATGTATAATTTCAGATTAATTAAAATAATGTTTAATATCCTGACACACAAATTTTAACAGATTGATATTTTATAATTTCACGTAGTTTGGCTGATATTAGACACGGTATAAATTTAGCACTGTCATCAATTTTTAATTCATCATATATATCGTACGGAAAACAATAAGACTAACAACTGTAGAGCGGTAACTTTAGCATTTTTTTTATAAATGTTAGATTCACATAAAATGTGAATATCTGAGAAAGTAGACTGCAGAAATTTAAATTAGGCTTTAGCAAGTTATATGAAAGTGTGGACAAACTATTATCAATAAAAAACAATGCCAGATGCAAATCTCAGAAAAGCTAAAAGGCATTATTATTTTTTTATATATATTTGTGGCTAATTTTATTTCAATAAATTAATGGATTCTCACGTTCAGCCCTAAATTAAGATGATCACTGGTGTAGTCCTAAAAGAAAGTGGCCTGGTATTACTTCGAGAAATTGCGTTGGCACTTTTGGAAGTCAGGGTGGGGGTGAGAAAGTAATCTTTTTTTTCAAAAACTCAAATACTTTGTTAAAACCTTCTTTTTTTAGTTGAAGGTTCATCACTTTGGTTAAAAACTTGACTATGTTCATAAAAATTCGTTTCATGTTTGGGTGAAAATAAATTTCTTAATGTGACAATTAATCTATTCCATTTTTGGTTTATTTTAATTTAACCATCTATAAAAAAAAGTTAATCTTTTTTTTCTTTAAAATTGTACTATTTCCTTAAATTTTAAAATATTTTTGGGAAAACTTCTCTATTCTATTCGAAATTTTATCTATTTGGCTTTAATGCTACGTTTTGCTTAAAAATTAATTTTTGTTTTAAATTCATCTCTTTGTGTGAAAATTCATCTATTTAGGTAGAAAATATCGTAACTCCATGTTTAGCCGACGGCTACGTTAACTTTGGAGAAGGAGGAGGTTAATAAATGATTTAAGCTTAAATTGCAAATAATTCGTTTTTCTTTTTTTTTTGTTCTTGAGATTTTTAGCTATGTCTACGATGCAGAGACAACAGGAATTTTCTTATGAAATTTTAGGGGAGTGTTTTGTTTTGTTTAAAACCTGCGAAAGTCTACCTTTTGTTTCATATTAGGCTATCATTTCAAATTTTACATTATGGTTGGATCTTTTAAAAATTTCCCAATATCCCTCAAAACGACTGAAACTTCGCCCACATATAATAAATGTTCCATTGTTATTTGCACATGCAATTCGTAATTCCGTTTATTTTTTATAGATAGTCAGAAGTTTAAAAAATTTTTCAAAATAATTAAAAATAGATTTAACACAACTTGTAGATATCTCAAGACTTTGACATAAAATTCTGATTCCCTCTAAGGATGTTTAAACTATTTAAAAATAAAACAATAGAATTTCTAATTTAAGAATTTTTCAGTGAAGATTTCCTTATTTTCGTCCTCAATCCGTTTGTTGACATCCTCTACCGGTAATTTTTCTTTTAGAGTTGTGTTCCTGATTTTTTTTTAGGCAAGGTGTTTGTTCATTAAATTTATTGTTAAAGTTTAAAACTTTCGGACAACATAATAAAACTGCCATTTTTGCTCCTTGAAATTTGCAGGCTCGAAAAAGAAGAGGCCCTGCTATACTTTATTTACTACATTTGAAAAAAAAAAACAAATGTATTTTGATTTGGACGACAAAATGGACTAACAATTACATTAGGTATGAGGTCGCTTGTCCATAAGTCCTTAGGGAAAGCCTGATGAGTAGTGCGCCAAAGTAACTGGATATTTTATAAAATTTGGTGATGAATTTTATTTAAACCTCACTATTTAACCAAAAAGGGACTTTTTCAACAACTTGAGTTGAACTAAGAAGATACGAATTTTCAACGACTGGAAGCCTCCGGGCTCGAAAAATTTAATTCCAAATAAATTTGTTAGACACAGTTGATTTCAATTCTCTCGCCGTAAATCAACCATTCCATATTGATTACTACTAACAAATTATCCTGTTTCTCAATTAAAAAGTCTAAAAGCCTATATGTACAAATCGCCGTGATTTGGTATAACACCGTTTACTGCAAATCGGATAAGTCCGGGCTTGTATTAAGAGTGAAGACCATGACATTTGTGGGTACTTGGATGTTCCCCGATTGGTACGTGCGACCCGACACTATTGTCGTCCCCTCGGATGCAACCAGGTAATAATTATGAAGGTATTATCCTATGGAATCATGCTTTCTTCCCTTATTTTACATCGGTCATTAGTCTTATCTCTTTTCTCTCTCTTCTCTTTTCCAGCATGTTCACCGCAAAGCCAATACCCGGACAATTTGAAGATGCTTAGTTTTAGATCTCCTATTGAGTATATTCCCCTTCGTATCTTTATGCTTTTGTACGCGATTGTCTTTTCCCTTCCCTTTTTTTTCTTCTTCTTCAAAATTCCAACTCATTTTCGAGATTGTGCATTATGTCAACTTTAATTTCTCCGTAATAAACTGATAACATGAATTTATTTACAATACAAATAACCTTTTTATTTATTCGCCCTAATGGTGTCGCATACGCACACGATAAAAAAATTAATAATACCAACCCTTATTTAAGGAGAAGAAAAGAACTACTTATTTTTTCAGGTTTTTAGAAGACGTTGAAACACACGTAAAAACTGATTTTGTAGCATTTTTTTTAACAGACTATTTTGACTAATAATAGCACATGTGCTCGAGCGCGTGATGGACCTTCCGTGTATATAACCTCAGTTTTTCTTTCTTCCAACGTTTTCCTCGGGCCACGTTGACGTTTTGGCACGGTACCACTCGGTACGTCTGCTGCCCATTTTGTTTGTGTTCAATCTCTGCCTCGTTAAAAGATGAAGCTGCTGCAGGATCTAGTACTTATAGTGTAGTGCTCGTGTTTGGGTTCTCTCCTCTTTGTCTCTCTGTTAGTGTAGGCTGGCTGGTGTTTTGCAGGATCCCCTGAGAAAATAATTCTGGCGGGCTACGAGATAATGAGCGAGAGCTCACCTTTCATGATAATGCGTCCTTTGTGCACTTCAATCTAGCTGTTTTTTGTAAGTCCCTCTTTTCAGTTTCTTGGTTTCTGGTATCAGTGCTTGAATTCTTCAGGTTCCCTACTGTATTTCCGATTCTTCTCGTACAAATGGTTTATATGAGCTTTATCCCGTGGATGAGTAAACTCTTTCTCATTACAATTATTAATAAAATATCTAATAACATCCTCATTCCTCCCAGGGTACTATGTGTCAATACGTATTGCTTCCGTACTTCCGTTTGGATTTTGCTTAAAGAATTTAATTAAGTTTCTAAATTAAATAGTGAAATGCCAGGCTTCGGTCCTTTCCATATCATTGTAGTTTCCAGTTTATGTGCCGTTGCCTGCGGCCGTTTCTCT
This sequence comes from Belonocnema kinseyi, assembly GCF_010883055.1. Lineage (NCBI taxonomy): Eukaryota > Metazoa > Arthropoda > Insecta > Hymenoptera > Cynipidae > Belonocnema > Belonocnema kinseyi. The sequence continues at coordinate 132,717,746 of NC_046660.1, forward strand.
TCCAGGAATGGATAATTCTTCAAAGCGGGATTTATCACAGCTAAATCTAGGTTGACGAG
>NC_046660.1:132717904-132719486 GCF_010883055.1 Belonocnema kinseyi
CTCAATGATTATTATAGCTTGTAACGTAAATTTTCCTGTTGTTAGAATACATCCCTTTCCCAGTTCAATTTCGCCTATTCCGCTTAGCAAGACTTTACTTATTGCAATTTTATTATATGAAATGGAAGCAGCGTCCGTTAACACCAGGGAGTATAACCATCCACCCAAAGTAGATATGGGGATCCAGACTGTTTGGATCCTGTACGAGATTCTGATGTCACATCCTCTCAAAGCTTCTGGAGATGCTTGGAATAGGAGCTTTACCTCACACTGCGGACTCGTGATGGTGTCGTAGACGGGACGCATTGCCTGACACAGGTATCGCCCGTTGATAACTTTGCATTTCTGCAAGGCATTTTCCTACAGGTAGATATAATGTCTTTCATCCTCGGTTACCGCCAGATACTTGGTCTTAGGTAATATATAGGCTCGGTCCGACCCTTTTTTTAATATTTCCTGAGGGATGGGTATCGAATGTAGGCTATATAACTGATATTTTGTTCTTTCCAGTAAATCAATATCCAGAACCACCATCAATATTCCGTTGTGCAGCCGAATTGATAGTTATGAAATACATACCAAGTCAGGGAAGATATCTGGCAAGGCTATTGGGAACTCCAGAGATTGCATGTGGTCCTGTGCTTCTCGAGCGATGGCGTTTAACTGGGAGGATGAGATCATAGATGGATGCAGCTCTCCTTCACGAGCGGCTTCAATCACGGCATATACCTGCTGTAGAGAGTTTGTCGAGGTATCTAGGTTATTTTCTAAAGTTTTCGCCATCGCCTGCAGACCCAACGTATAATTTTGCTTGGCGATGGTTTCGTATACTGTCAATATTTTTTTAGCAGTTATTTTCATATCTTGTTTTATTCCGTTCAATTGTGGTTCTTTCTACTCCTCCTGAGCGTGTAGTCGTTCTAGCTCTGAGCGAACCAAATCAGTTCGTTTACCTGTTAGTTTGGAAATGTTGTTTTTCGTAGCATTTAGTTCAAGTATCGCTTGCTCATATCGTTCCCCATCTTCATAATTTGAAACTCCCATTGTCGGTCCTGCAATCTCGTCGAGAAACCCGAACCAGGGAATGATGCGTCGTCGTCGGTGAATGTTTGGAGGTCCTGCGGAAGGAGAATGTATTTCGTTGTGACGAGATAATTCCTTCATTGACGCCTGGCACTCGACTAATAATGTCTCCACTGATAGAATTTTCTTTCTCAGCCGATGATAGCTCATCAAGCTTCGACAGTCCTCCTCCAGCGTAACCTGACAATGCTCATAAGTAGATTCAAATATCTTTGAATAGTCCTGGATGGAATGTTGGATCTTTGTAGTCGGTACTTCATGGTTAACTTGAAAAATAAACACATCAGAAATGGTCTATTCCTATGATTAAATGGCTTTTTGTAGCAGTTAGCCTTTCTGAGCCAATCTATCTGCTTGTTAGTTACCATAGCATCCAGTGTGCGCAGGCTCAGATACATTTTGATATACAGTCTGTCAAGTTAAAGCGTGGGTGGCTTTACTCGCAGTCGGTAAGGTGTATCGACATGATTTTGGTGTCAAAATATTAAGAAGAGCTCCC
>NC_046660.1:132719586-132722770 GCF_010883055.1 Belonocnema kinseyi
TGGTATTCGGAATCAATCAACTCCACCCCTTTCTAGGGCTATCTTCAGCTACACCAAACTGGTTTCTAAATCATTTTCGGTTATCCGATCCGAATGATGCTGTTTAACGACCATGGAATAAATTTTATACTTATTTCTCAGTGTTGCCAGGATTTGGTCAGGTTTGGGGTTTTTATCTCGCATTTTCTCTAAGTCGATTCCTCCTATTGCTACTAGAAGTTTATTGACTATTGTCACAGGCTCAGAGTCTGCAGATATGAAATGCACGTAGTTATCCTTTTTATATGTCAGGCATTCGCGACTACTTTCTATTTCACGCAGGGGGGTTGCTAGATGTGGAACGGCTCGGTTCTTACCACTATTGCCGGTTGCATGCTCATGTTCTGCCACGTAGGGCATTTTTATGTTTAACGTGGGTTTAAATTGGGTTTTATCTATCAGGGCTGATGGTGAGAATATTTTTGTGGCGAGCTCCCTGAATCCTTTGGCACTGGTCTTCGAGATTGATCGTGTGTTTTACTCAGTAATGGGGCTTTCTCCCTCTTCCTTATTTCGCCGTCGCCTAGAGAATGTTTTTCTGGGGTCCCAGTAGGATCCTAGTTTCCGTACTGACTTTTCCTGCCTCCCCGTGGTCAATAAGTAAAGAAATTTCCTATAACTCTCTAATCACTCAATCTATTGTTGGTTCTGAGTCAGGCTCAAATACCTGTTCCCTAGGAAGAGTGGTTCCTGGGGAATCACTCCCTTTTAGGTCCCTTATGACTGAAGGCGGATCACGGCTTTTATACTTATTTACGGTAGGTGGGATAACCAGACTGGGTTGCATACTGAAGCGCTATCTTTGAGCCGGTGGGTCAGAGTCAATACATTCCGACATAGTGCTCTCTGTTTCTGTTTCACTCATCCCATCTTTATTTTCAGTGTCTTCGTGTGTGTTGGGTCTCGGGAAAACCTTGGGTTTCCTAGGCCTGAGGCGACTGGCTATGGAACTATGACTTAAACTATTCTGTCTGGAACATTGAAATTCTTGGCCCATTTGTTGAACCTTTGGGTCGCTCCCGTTTTTTCCCCAGGTCTTGTGGTATGATGGAGGTTAGAGCGGATGTTCCTGCAGGCCCAGTTGTTACAATATCCATATTTAATGATGCTGCTCTGGGTCTTGTGATTGGGACCTCTTGGGGACTATTCTCGCTAATTCCACAACCTGATTCCTAGAGATCTAACAGATGGTGCTCCCACTGGAAGACTATCTTCCTCATCAGAAGTTTCGTCGTTACTGGAGTTACTAACCGGGTGCTCTAATACCGGATTTTCTGAAATGGTGGGTAACCAACTATTTATTTCCCCGGGTTTACATTCGAACTCATAGTTGTAGTCCTCAATTCTCCACAACCGTTTCCGTATCCGTCCTGTTGGTGACGTAGCCGCATACATCCATCTCAAGGGCTCGTGATCACAAGATAGAATGAACTTGCGGCTATATAGATAAGGACGAAAATTCTCTAGGGCTTAGACTGCAGCTAAACATTCCTTTTCAGTTTTCGTGTGCTTTATTTCATTGCCATGGAAAACTCTAGAAAAATAGGAAATCGGTAGGTCTACTCAACCCCTATCTTGTGTTAGAACTGCTCCGACTGTGACTTCGGATGCATCCGTATTGAGTCTAAAGACTTTTTCGAAATCCAATTATATTAAAATGGGTTCTGTACATAGTCTTTCTCTTAGTTCTTGAAAACTGTCTTTTTCTTCGGACTTACACTGAAAGGGCCGATCTTTTTTTAACAGGTTAAATAGAGGCTTGGCGTTGGTTGAAAAATCTTTTATGAATCTATGTTAATATCCAGCTAGTCCCAGAAATCCCCGAACTGCTCTCAGAACACGAAGAGCTCGGTGCGTTGCATTCCTGTTAGAACTTGATCCATCAACCTTTGGAAGGTTGCAGGAGCATTTTTGATGCTTATAGGCATCCTAGTATATTGATAGTGTCCTCTTCGCGTGGAAAATGCAGTTTTCGGTTGGTCCTCGGATCAGTTTCAATCTGGTGGAATTCCGAAGCTAGCTCTAGTACTGAAAAATAATGCGCACCCCCTAACCTATATAGAATGTCTGTAATATTTGGTAAAGGGTAGGCATCGCCTATGGTTTTTTTATTTAGGGCCCGAAAATCAGTGACCACGCGCCATTTTATCTGTCCTGAAGAGCCTATTTTCTTCGATATTATTAGGGCTGTCGAGTTATAAGTTGAAGTAGAATTTGTGAATAGTCCTTCTTGACACATTTTTTAAATGTGTTTTGTCGATGAGATCCTCCTGCTTTTGGGCTTGCCTGAAAGGTTTCGCTCGAAATAGGATTTCACCCATTGTAAGTATCCTATGTTTGACTAAATTAGTACATGTTAGTTTATCTCCCGTGGCTAGAAGCCTGTCATTACCAATTTGAATGCAATTTTTCTTACATATTCTAATTCTTCAGGATTGAGGTGATGCTGTGGTACTTTTTTCATGATATATCTAAGTCTGGCCTCATCTCCCAAGGGCTTAAGTTAATCATCGGAATCCGATACACTAGTATCATCCAGATATTCATAGGGAAATAGTTATTGTGGAGGAACATCGATATCCACATCAATTACCCTGGTGTTATATGCTAGTACTTGGCATATTCCTTGTTTATTAGTTACAATCGACTCTCCCATGTATAACCCTTCCTCAAGGTTCAACAATGGTAATTAATCTTCAACTAAATGGGTCTTTTGTAATGGAATGGGAACTTGTTGTACGGATCGTGCTTTAATAGTAACGATTCTGGGAATAGATTTAATTTCTGGTATTTGTTCAATCCAAGCCTTAATAGATTCTGGGTCGGTAAAGGGCATTGGGTCTATTGGGCGAGACTGAGCGATACTCCAGTTATTACAAACACGTCTCTTTCCCGTATGAAATTGGTCTATGTATGTTCGTGTCGACTCGGCGTAGCGTCTTTCCGCCGAGCACCTTCCGAGTTTAAAAAGTCGTCACGGTTAGGTGAGTAAGGTGAGGGTGACCTGAAAGTTGGTCTATATACTGTCGACGATGATGAATGGCTAGGATTACCAGGTGTATACATATGAAACCGGTATTTTTTCAAGAAAAAAACACATTTATTTCAAGAGAATGATAACAAATATTTTATTCAAAGTATGCGC
>NC_046660.1:132722870-132728524 GCF_010883055.1 Belonocnema kinseyi
CAATACGCCAATTAGCACAAATGGTAAGTTCCGACAGTGTCTACAAGTGTGCCTACTGGCCGCTAAATGGCAATACCGGTTTCATATGTATACACCTGGTAGCTATTGCGTTATAAGAGGTTTGGTAGTTTGATTTTTGAATAGCAGGGTTTTGAAGATTATCCGCGTATTCTTGTGTAGCAGGGCTTGGTGAACGATGCGAATAATTCTGCGCCCACTGCAGTCAATTCTGGCTAACTTGCTGTACGTTTTCTTTCATAGGTCTTTTTAGAATACCTAAAGGTAGTTTATCGTAACTTCTATTACCGGGGGGGGGGGGGGGGGGGGGCTTATCGGGACTGAGGGATCGACCTTGATCATTGTATGGTCGGTTAGTTTGAGAATTGTTATAATATCCTCCCTCCCTCTTCGGGTCATAGTAAGACCGTGGATGCTCATCCGAATAATAGTGGCGCCGGTTATTGTTATAGAATCGGCTTCACACTGGTGAATAAGAATGGCCGGCCCTATGAGGTTCACACAATCGCGTTTCCTCGGCTAGATGATGGTTTGTCCGCGGGTCGTGTTGATATTCATGGACTGCTTTTCGCGATTGATGTATAATTCCAAAAGAATTATGAGGTCCCCGAAAGTAGTATCTTCTTTCATCTGCGTGTTTCGCATAATTGAATGCTTCTTCTAATGTAGTGGGGCCTTTAGCATTTACAGGAGAAGAGAGATCATCCGGTACTCCTCTTATAAATGATTTTATCGCGGCTTGATTAGTCAAAACTAGGGTAGCGGTAGCTATTTCAGCCCGTAAGCCAATTCTAAGGATGCTTTCGCGCCCCAAATATATGAGTGTAATCGGTCGTAGGATTCATTTACAGATTCGTTCCTTTTCATTACTAAGTGATAAATCTCATTAAAATAGTACTCGAATGGTTTCCCTGGGGCAAACCGTTCCTTTAGTAAGTCGATTAGGTCTGTGATTTTGCTAAACTGTTTGTTTAGCGTGCACTCACGAGCGGGGCCGGTAAGCTTTCCTAAAGTGGACGTCATCATGGAGGACTCGCAAGAAACAGGTACATAAGTGGCTGCATTTACGATATTCTGAATAAAATCTTGTACTGAGATGCTTTTGCCATAGTATGCAGGAATATGATTAGCTACCTGCTGGATGGATAATGTGTCAGCATTGGATTGCGCCACGCGGAAATTACAACGATATCCGCGTTCGAGGCCTGTTCTGGCTTTGCCTTTCCGAATCTCAGTTATTCCGTATAAAGTCATCTTCCCCGTTACCCATTTTGTCAGTTGTTTTTTTTTCTATTTCACTTGCACGAACGTTCTACCTAAATGGTTTACACTATCGTAAAGAGAATCCGTGTACTTGAGCTAGGTTTTCTAATACGAAAACCCTTACAGTGAAATATAACTTAGTTAATTTCTTTTTCTACGAAATTCAAAAATAAAAAAAGACTACTTCAAAACACTCAGGCTCTGGCCCAAAGACTTGCCACCTGAACCATAGGGAAGGTTTCGACTGGCCGCTAGGCTTGTCTAGACTCCCTACATATCAAGTCAAGTTTTTTTTTTGAATAGTCATAAATAGCTAAAGAAATATTCTCTAGTTTTATTTGTAAAATCAAATCAGACAAATTTCTTTTCGTTATCTATTAACCTCATCTCATTCTTTATTTTAATTCAGAATGAAATAAACCACCTGTAGACATTCAAGTGCTGGCCCTTAGGCTTGCAACTTGAACCTTAAGGAAGTTTCGACTGGCCGTAAGGCTTGTCTAGACTTCTCGCATTTAAAGTTTGATTCAGTCAATACTGATATGTTATAATAGCCAAACAATTATTTCTGAGTCTATTGTTTTGAAAATAAAAACCAGATCAATCATTTTTTGTTATTATTTAACCTAAGTGGTGTACTTAGCAGTAAGATTACCATTTTTAGTATTCAAAATTAAATTCCTGTAGGTACCAATTTAATACAACCGATTTTGAAATCACTGACCTAGATAAAAAACAAATCCGAGGTCCTACTACTAAGTACAAAATTTAAAAAAACAATTTTTTTAAATTGTATTGCATGGGGCAATACATGAAGCAAATTTTGTTTTGCATGTGTGAATTCGCTCTAAAATCGCTTTTCATAAAACTCTGACACTATTTTCAAGCCTGGCTGTTGGATACTTGTTCAAAGTTTTGTGCAACCCTTTAATAAATTAATTTTATTCCAAAATTGAACTGCCTCTATCATACTTTCCATTCCTTCGAGAAATTCTTTGAAAGTTTTTTCTGGATTTTCCGTAGGCGAAAAGGTTGGAACCGGCTTACCGCTTGTTGCGGGTATCACTATGATTTCACGCACTGCGTTTGCGTGTACGCGCGCAATAGCGCGTTCGTACCTAGTCTCACCTTTTTACTTCCACGATGCTAAGACCTACGGGCCATTGTTTGGTTAGGCATTCGTAGATAAGATTTATAACATGGTGTGTATCGTGTATTTCAGTAGCATAGTAGTCATTAGGCCTTAATAACTAGTCATTTCAATTAATTTTGGGATATTTCAATTTCGATTTTGGCCTATTGCCCAATTGTAAGGATTGTTGTCAAAGATGAAATTGTTCTAGTCTCTAAAATGTCATATTATTAACTCTTCCAATGGACTCAATTTTACTAATATGTAATTTGGAAAATTCGCATCGAGGAAACTAAAGATTGTTTTTAAACAACGAGATAATCGTTTCTAAATAACTTTTGTTTCGAAAGATTACAATCGAAGCTGTGAGAAGCCCAATGAAGGCCTATATACAACTTTAAGTTTCATTGTAGAAGGACAATTCGTTGAATTTTCTTGTTACTCGACAACCGAACAACAATACAAGTGAACAACAATTTGTGAATACTAATCCCACCGCTGCCACTAATTAGTTTTTACATCCGAGAATTTATTAATTAGATAAATTCGAGGGAATTTACTAAATTAATCCATTTTTTGGATGATACAATAATACATGTACTCAAGTATTGATAATTTAATGGGCCAGTCCTCTACCCTCTTCTTTTAGGGATTTCGTAATTGTCTCGACGACGGATTTTTCGTTGGCCACTGGATCATTACTAAAAAAACTACTCTCCGAGGAGAGGAGAAAATTTCAAGGTTTGTTTCGTGCATTCACTTTTTTTCATTTTCAAGTCATATCCGTCGATAAAACGAAAAGCACAATAAAACTGCGAGTTTTGGATATTACTCTACTACAGGGTTCCGCCCCTGTTACTTTGGAATCTTTTACAATTTTTGTTTTTAAAGTCAGAAGAGAAAAAAAAACTACTTAGGAATCAAACTTTCGAGATGCCCCAATTTGCTGTGAAGGTAACTGACTCCCGATATCTATTATCTAGCAATAGCGGAATATGCCTTAGGATTTTAAATTAATATTTTACGTTGGACCGCGGACGACAAAATCGAGCCAGGCTAGTTGTACAAAATACGAAAGTGAATTTCCGACGGATTCTCAGTGGCATCGTTTAAACGGTAGACTTAAGAATAAATATGATTGATTTGGAAATTTTAATGTTCACTCTAGATCGATCAATGTGGGAAGGCACTGCTTTCGGCCGGAGAACACCTGTGGGCCAGCTGTTGGTCGCATTTTACAAAATTGCATTTCTCACGCTCATTAGGAGTTTCTCCGCGGCACTGCTTCCAACAATTTGCTGATTCGGCATTTCCATTCCCACTTATTTATAAAAGTGAACGAATTTTTATTTTTCGCAACCACTGATACTTTTATTTAAAAACTACTAGGAATTGAGAAATTGGAAGGTTTAATGCCACAAATTTTATTTTACATTTCCAATTCAAATTTCCATTCTTGTATCGCGTTCTTTTCTTTCGTTGTCCCCCTTTTTCGTTTAACATTTTTTTTCTTTTTGAATTGAAAGACGAAATCTTTTCTTCTTATTCCTCATTTTTCCTTTCGTCGTTCATTCTAAGGTTTAATGAATATGGTATACGAAATTGTGATTGTGTGTGTACTCACTTGCGAATCAAATAAATCAGCATCTAGTGTGTGTGGGTGTCGGAGTCGATACCGTGCGCCTCAGACATACTAGCGTCACTGCATGTCGACTGTGATTAAATTTATAATGTCTTATGAATAGCTTAAGTATACCCTGTTTTTAAAATTAGCTAGATTTTACCATGTATTGTATTGCTATGCATATGTGTGATAGAACCATTAGTTGAGTTGTTTATTCCGAATTTGCAAATGTCAAATTCGAGCCTAACACGCTCACATGTGCCACTTTTAAAATAACAAAAAACCATACTCAACTTCCCAATTGACATTTGCTACCGATCCACTACCCGATGATATCTCCAAATAACCTAAATTGCAATATAAAAATTTATAATGATCTCTTCAGATAGAATTTCAAATTCGCTCATATGTGCCACCTTCGAAATTGACAAAAAACCATGATCAACCCCCTCACCACCACTTATTACGATCCACTATTCAATAATATATCTAAATAACTTCAATTACAGCATACAAATTTATAATTGTCTCTTCGTATAGGATTTCAAATGCCCTCATATGCGGCACTTTCAAAATTGAAGAAAAACCATAATCAACCTCCTCACTACCACTTGTTACGATCCACTATTCGATGGTATCACCAAATAACTTAAATTGCAGTATAAAAAATTGTAATGATCTCTTTGGATAGATTTTCAAATGCGCTAATATGTCTCCCTTTCGAAATTAAGAAAACCGACGATGAACCCCCTTATCACCATTTGTTACGATCTACTATTTGACGATATTTTCAATTAACTTGAATTGCAGTATAAAAATTTATAATGATCTCTTCTGATAGGATTTTAAATTAGCTCATATGCGCCACTTTCGAAGTTGACAAAAAACCATAATCAACCCCCTCATTACCCATTGTTACCAATCCATCGCCCATAGATATTTTCAAATAACCGCAATTATACAATTTTATGAGGGGTTCTTTTTACAGGATTTCAAATATTTTTATTATTTATTTGGAGATATCATTAAATAATAAATCGTAATAATTGGTGTTGAGGGGGCTGATTATGATTTTTTGTCAATTTTGAAAGTAGCGCATATGAACAAATTTAAAATCCTACTAAAAAAGATCATTATAAATTTTTATAATGCATTTCAAGTTATCTGGTGATATTATTGAATAGTGAAGCGTGACAAGTGATAGTGAAAGGGTTGATTATCGTCTTTGTCCATTTTGAAAGTGGCGCATATGGGCGAATTTGAAATCCTATACGAAGAGATTATTATAAATTTTTATGCTGCAATTCGAATTATCTGGACATATCATCCAATAGTGAATCGTAACAAGTGGTATTGAGGGGGTTGATTATGGTTTTTGGTCAATTTTAAAAGTTTCGCATTTATGCGCATTTGAAATCCTATAAGAAGAGATCATTATACATTTTTAAACTGTAGTTCAAGTTATCTGAATTTATCATCGAATAGTGGATCGTAAGAAGTGGTAATGCGGGGGTCGACTATGATTTTTTTGTTAATTTTGAAAGTGGCGCATATGAGCGCATATGGAATCATATCCGAAGAGATCATTACCAATTTTTATTCTTTAATTTAAGTTAT
>NC_046660.1:132728624-132729824 GCF_010883055.1 Belonocnema kinseyi
ACTATGATTTTTTTGTTAATTTTGAAAGTGGCGCATATGAGCGCATATGGAATCATATCCGAAGAGATCATTACCAATTTTTATTCTTTAATTTAAGTTATTTGGAGATATCCTCGAATAGAGGATTGCAGCAAGTGGTAGTGAGGTGGTTATTCATGGTTTTTTGTTAATTTTGAAAGAGGCGCATATGAGGGCATTTGCAATCCTATCCAAAGAGACAATTATAAATTTTATACTGCAATTTAAGTAATTTGATGATATCATCGAACAGTGGATCGTAACAAGTAGTAGTGAGGAGGTTGATTATGGTTTTTCTTCAATTTTGAAAGTGATGCATACGAGCGCATTTGAAATCCTATACGAGGAGACAATTATAAATTTGTATTCTGCAATTTAAGTTATTTGGAGATATCATGGAATAGTGAATCGTAACGGGTGGCAGTGAGGGGATTGATTATGGTTTTTGTCAATTTTGAAAGAGAAGCATATAAGCGCATTTGTAATCCTATACGAAGAGATCATTATAAATTTTAATACTGAAATTTAAGTTATTTGGAGATATTCTAGAATAGCGGATTGCAACAAGTGGCAGTGAGGGGGTTGATTATGGTTTTTTGTCAATTTTGAAAGTAGCGCATATGAGCTCATTTGAAATCCTTTCTGAAGAGATAACTATAAATTTGTATACTGCAATTCAAGTTATCTGGAGATCTCATCGAATAGTGAATCGTAACAAGTAGTAATGAGAAGGTTGATTATGGTTTTTTGTCAATTTTGGAAGTCACGCATATAAGCGCATTTGAAATCCCATACGAAGAGACCATTATAAATTTGTATGCTGCAATTTAATTTATTTGAAGATATCATTTAATAGTGAATCGTAACAGGTGGTAATGTGCGGGTTGATTGCAATTTTTTGTTAATTTGGAAAGTGGCGCATATTAGCGCATTTGAAATCATATCCGAAGAGAAGATTGCAAATTTGTATACTTCAATTTAAGTTCTTTGGATATATTCTCGAATAGCGGATTGCAACAAATGGTAGTGAGGGGGTTGATTATGCTTTTTTGTCAATTTTAAAAGTGGTGTATATGAGCGCATCTGAAATCCTCTTCCGAAGAGATCATTATAAATTTTTAAACGGCAATTCAAGTTATCTGCAGATATGATGAAATAGTGGATCGTAACAAGTGGTAGTGA
>NC_046660.1:132729924-132740617 GCF_010883055.1 Belonocnema kinseyi
ATCTGAAATCCTCTTCCGAAGAGATCATTATAAATTTTTAAACGGCAATTCAAGTTATCTGCAGATATGATGAAATAGTGGATCGTAACAAGTGGTAGTGAGGGGGTTGATTAGGGGTTTTCGTCAATTTTGAAAGTGGCGCATATGAGCGCATTTGAAATCCTATGAGGAGAGATCATTATTCATTTTTATACTACAATTCAAGTTATCTGGGGATCTCATCGAATAGTGAATCGCAACAAGTTGTAGTGAGGAGGTTGATTATGGTTTTTTATTTATTATGAAAGTGGCGCATATGAGCGCATTTGAAATCCTATCCGAGGTGATCATTATAAATTTGTATACTGCAATTTCTTATAAATGTTTATATTGCAATTTAGGTTGTTTGGAGATATCATCGGGTAGTGGATAGGTAGAAAGTGCTAACTGTGGGGTTGATAATGAGTTTTTAAAATTTTAAAAGTGGCGCATATGAGCGCATTTAAACCCCATAGAAAAGTAACTTCATCAATGCAGATTGAAAACTTTTTATTATGTTGGTCATCATTCGTGAAATTTTGTTACCTCTCCGAGTAAAAATGCTTCGACTTGAGTTCGACTTGGTTATGTCTTGAACTCGTCTCTAAAACATCGATGTTTGGCTGCATCTCAAAACTGACTCGAGACATAGGCCTTCGTCTTACCTTTATGGCCACGATAGGTAAAACGGCATTTACGTGTCTTAAGTCGAGCCTTGTTTGGCTAAGATGACGTTTACTTGACACAAGACAAGCTTTGTCTTGTTTGAGGTTATCGAACCTTTTTTGGCTCATAAATGAGATTAACATTGATGAATGGAAAATTTGTAATTAATAAATTAGTTATTTTTAGTTTAAAAATTCAGAATCGGTGGATCTGGACGAATAAAACGTTCAAAAATTTTCTTAAAAAAAAAGTTGTAACTTTCTAGAAGAATCTCCTAAGCCGTTAGAACTACGTAGGAACAAACAACATTTTCGGTGTCACCGTCAAACGCATTCAAGCGCATTTGAAGTTATGAAAGATAGGTATGATGACTTTGGAAAAATGTCATTAACTTAGAAAAATCGTGCCACCCCCCACCCCATTTCGATCGTTGATAACCTGGTTATCAATGTGGTGCAAATTTTTTTCTGTATAGCGCATATGAACGCATTTGAAGATCTTCAAGATGATGTGATTTAACTATGGCTTTTTCAAATGGGGGGGGGGGATAGCGTTGCGCTGCCCTCCCCTCCTGCTGCGTAACATCTTATATGACTCCTGTAATTTTGTGGCAATATTTGAATAAGCAATCCCAGACAGAGTTACAAAAAAATGTATTATATTTGATGTAAAAGTGTTGCGTATAAAGTAGAAAAGTTAACATTTCGGACGAAATCAAGTGTGTAGCACGAGATACGTGATGATAATGTGTTCGTTAAATCCGAAAGAGCTCCAACAAAAGAGAGTTCAAAATCAAAAAATTATAGTGGTGGATTTTTTAAGTCTTAATTTTAAAAGTTTTGCGCAAGAATGTATGAAAATATAAAGATCGAGCACGGAGCGTGAGGCCCTAGGCTCGCTCAACCTAGCCAATGAATTTTATTAATTTAATAATTATGTTTAAAATTCGTATACATGTTCAAAATGAGAATGTAAATCAAATATCAATAAGATAATGTAAAATAATTTGAAAAAATCAATTACTGATCAATGCATAATTAAACTAATTAATGCAAACGATTTTTTGGAAAAAACGATATTTTTTTAAGAAGTGAGTTTCTCATTTAAAATACTAATTTTGGACTGGCGGCGAATGTTCTGTCTCGTGAACCGGAAATTCTAGATGATTAGGCCAATATTTTTTAGAAGTTAGACTAGTCGTCGCAAAATTTTTTAATGACTAGTCCATTTTCTTTTCCATTTTTTAGATGCTTACAAACTTTTTAATTTAAATTTTGATTAAATTAAAATTCCTTATTCTTATAAATTAACTATTTAAAATATAATTTCTATTTTGATACAGTACATGTCTTATATATATTTCTGAAAGACTTTCTAGTCTTTTAGAAATCAAACCACTTTGGTTTTCATTGAAAATATTATATATGATACGGAAGTTAAAGGTTTAAGTCTTACTTATTTTGAAATGATGAAACGGACATTGTATTTATTCTTTAATACAAAAATCTAGATTATATTACAAGGACAAAGCTCGTGTCTTTCAAATAAAATAATAAACTATATTAAAATCGAAAGTAAATTAAATACAAAATGGGGAAGAATAGAAGTGAAAAGTAAAATGTGCAGAAAAGTTTAATGTCATATTAATGATAGGATTTTGGAAAAATTTAAACAATCATTGTTATGTATACTGAAATTTCAGTACCGATAACTGGACATTTTTCGGTACACTGTCAACTTGAATTTCACTCCTTCAAAATTATTTTATTTTATTGAAAGAGAAATATTAAAATTAACATAGAAAAAGACGAATTCCAATAATACACGACATGACAAGACATAACAATACACAATGTAATAAAATGTTTGATAACAAAATTGTTTGCTTTGAGTAGTTTTCAAAATTAGCATTTGAACATTATTTGAGCACACACGTAGGTTTAATTTTCATCGTGAAAAATCATATCAAAAGTAACAAGTGACAAAATTTAATTTACGGCCCCAAACAAAAAATTTTAACAGTTTTAGATGCATTGTGACTTCAGCAACCGGCTGAAATAGGACTTCTGATAAACATGCAAAAATAACAAAATGGCGATGAAAAAACAAAAAAACGATAAAAAGTGGGTTTATTTTCACAGTTTTTTGCAAAAAAATATAGTAAATTTTTTTTTAATAATCCTAGTTCAGCCGGTTGCTGGAGTTATACTTAATCTACAACTGGTTAATTTTTGGTTTCGGACCACCTATTCTCGAGATTTTTACAACAGCGCAGACCTACATACTTTTTGAGGAGTTGACTTTGACTGACGTTTTTATGTGTAAAGGTGCATGAAATAAATCAAACAAAATTTTTTAATGTATTTCAAGAGTGTGTTTATTAAGCATAACAAACTCTGCACCGATATCATTATCAATAATCTTAGAAAAAATTCACAAATATAACTTTTTTTCGAGCGTTTCAAAGTAGAATACTGTCTTTAAAAAAATGAAAAAATGTTCAAAACAAAACTGATTTTACCAAAAAAGACGAATTTTTAACAGAATTCTGGAACCTTCAACTACAAAACATAAATTTTTTTATCAAGGAAGTCGAATTTTGATCTAAGAATAAGGTAAATTTTATATTTAAAGCAAAGGTGAAATTGTAATACGTAAGTAAACAAATTAATTTTCAATCGATAATGACGAAATTTGAACAAAATAGTTCAAGTCTAAACTAAAACATAAAAAATAAATTTTCTACTAAAATGATTATGTACTACCTAAGAAAGTGAATTTTTCACTAAAAAGTTGGATTTAAGCGAAACTTATGAATTTTTTGTACAAAAAAATGCAATTTTAATCAAATGGTTGTACTTCTAACCAAAAAAAAATAATTTTTTTTTTGCCAAAAAAGATGAATCATTAGCAAACTGTATAAATCTCCAACCAGAAAGATAAATTTTCTACCAAAAATTTACTTTTTAAATGAAAATTAGAAGTTTTTACCACAAAAACTGAATTTTTAACCAAATGTTACATCTTTAAGCAAAAAAGGTGAAATTAAAATCTATAGTAAGAGATTAATTTTCCAGCAAAATAGTCGAATCTTCAACAAAATATATAAATTTGTAACCAAAAACATTAATGTTCAATAAAAATTACTTATCTTTCCGCAAAAAAAATTATTTTCTAACCAAGTAGCTGAATCTCTAACCATAAAAATGAATGTCCAATCAAGAAGAGTATTTTTCTACAAAAAAACGAATTTTTAACAAACTTAATGAATTTTAAGTCACAGAAATGAATTTTCAACGAAAATGATGAATCATTCACCGAAAATAATGAATTTTTAACCAAAATATCGAATTTTAAACTAAAAATTCTAATTTCTAACCTAAAAGATGTATTTTCAGCCAGGAATTTCAGTTTTGAACCCAAAAATGACGAATTTTCATCCAAAAAGATAACCTTTTAACCACGAAGATATATTTTATACAAAAGTATAAACTTTTGACAAAATATAGTAACTTTAAGCCAAATATTAAAATTTGCAACTAAAAGAGATAATTTTTATACCAAAAATTGATGAGACTCAGAAGATTAATTTTCTACTAAAGATGATTTTTCAAACACGAACAATAATTTTCTATAAATTACATGAATTTTTAACCAAATAGTTCAATTTTCAACCAAAAAAGATCAGTTTACAACCTAAAAGTAAATATTTTAATTTTTAGGTGTGGAAACTATTTTAAATCAAGAAAATAATTTTCAACAAAATAGATTAATTTTAAGCGAAAAAAAATTTTTAATCAATCATCATCTTACTAAATATGTGTATGAATTTTCAAAATTTAGATTTTAAATCGAACATGAAAGAGTAAAACATTCAGTTAAAAAAATCTTTTCAAACAAACTAAAGAAATCCTTTCGTAACAAAACTGATGAATCTGTCATCCAAGAAGATGAATTCAAAACCACGAGCATTAATTTTCCACAAAAAAACTAACTCTGGACAAACTACATAAATTTTTAACCAAAATTTGAATTTTCGCATATAAAAGACCACTTTTCAACCAAATTTGAAAAAATTAAATTTAGTTGAAAACATTTTTTTAGTAGAACCGAGAACGAGTTTTCAAAAAATATTATAACCTTTTCTTTTCTATTTTATTCTTCAAAATTGTAAGTTTGTTGTAAAATTTGGTTTGAAAGTCGGGCGCTTTTCGCTACTTCTAGTACAGGTGTAGTCATAGCTAATCAAAACAGTGAGAACTTGTGATACAAATCTGTTCAGAGCCTTTCTACCGTCGCTCAAGACGCTGAAAAATTAATTATTATTAAATTAATTAATAATTAATTAATAATATATTATTAAATTAATTAATCTAAATTATGAATCATTGTGATATTGTAATAAATGTCAACACCAGTGATCATTTTAACATGATCATTTTTATTTTCCAAATAATTGTATAATAATAATCTGTTATATAATATGTAAATAATATATCTGTTTTTATCGTATATTTCTAGTAGTTACCTAATAAATTTGGATTATTATGATGAGTACAGGTACGTTTAAGTTATCCATTTTCTTTATTACAAGATTAGGATTATAGCTCCACATATTTCTATAAAATAGCTGGAGGTCATGAGTTACCGCTTTCTTCAATCAGGTACTTTAAAAATAAAATGCATATAGAAAACTTGAAGTCCTAACAGAACTTAAGATACACACATTACACGCGTTTATCATCTTATCTTTCAAAACGAATTGGAAAAAAGAGGACTATTAAAAGAAGAAATTCCAAAGGTAATGTTTAACAAATTTTCAACGAGAATCTTCTAAAGGGCATGCAAAACTTATGTAATTTTTACCTTGCCGAAATTTATTGTACCATACCAATTCCACACGCGATGGAATATCAACCTGAAAGTTCCTATATAAAATATCGCAGTTGCTGCATGATTTACGCCATGTCGGATTAGTAGCTTATAGTCGAATTCTTGCTTAACTGTTGATGGTTTTTGCTGTAGTTAATAACAATAGATTATTCTGAGCAATTAATAAATTTATGAACTATAAAGTTGATTAATGTGAAAGACAATATAGAGATTATTATAATTTCCGGTTGAGTGCTTCACAGTTCGATGTCGTTAGTATGATGTTATGATACGCCGATTATTTTACTTCTGTTAAAGGTAAAATAGATAGAACAAAATTGTATAGAGTCTGAAAAATCAGTGTAGCGGCTCTGAAGTTTACACACGCAAGTGTCCAGAGTTTGAATCGTTACATTTTAACTTGCATTTGCTACAAATTTAATAAGCAGACTCGACTAAATACAACAGAAAACTTATCATGTACCATAATAACAATATTTTTAAAATTGTATGTAAATATGTTTTAATTTTCTTCCTTAAATTAATATTAAAAGTCACTAATAAATGAAATTTAAAAATTTTAAAAAGATGTAGATGAAAAGTTAAATAAATAGATAAAATTTTATTTTTCGAGCTGCTGGACATAAAAAATTGACGTGCTTACACTACCATTGTTACAGAATTTTGTTGCAACTACCTCTTAAGAATTAACATCTGTCCACGCCTTATATCTAATCCCCTCGCTCTTATAGCCAAGCAGCCTGACTCGGTTCACCTCGCCTCGCACGCATTTAGCTATTTTCTTGCTATGCCTCGCATTGCCAGCCTCTGCCTCCCGCGGCTAATACCTCATACTTATGTACTATTTACAATATTTACAGTTTCCTTACACCTACTTCCTCTTCTATTTACAATATTTCCTTCTCCATTCCTCTTCCTCCTCCCTTCTCTTCTTTACCATTTTATCCGACACCCCCTTTACCCATGCTACTGCCCTTTTGTCACCCTTTCATGCAACAATACCTCCATGCTTATCCTACTCCTTTCCACCTCTTCCTACTCTTCCAACCAGTTAACAATTGATACATTCTCTTCTCTCTAGAAAGCTAGAACCTATTAAAATCCTCTATGCAGCCGCATCTCATTCTCGCTATATGTTCCTGACTTCATGCTTGCCTTTCTCACACAAATATTGCGCTCTTTCCCTTAGCATAATCCACACGAAGTTCCCGTTAAACCTTTACTCTCTTATTCTTTCCTCTCCTTCTGCCTTCTTTTTCTCCATGCCATTCTTTTGAACCAACGCATATACCTTCCTTCCTTGCTCGTGTTTCTTTCTCACTTTATCCATCTGCAATCCATTCACTCTAAAATAACTTTCCCTTTCTACCTCAGTTTTCCCACCCCTACTTATGTTCTCCTTTTCTCATCAACAATCACTTACCAGCTTACTTCCCACCTCTTCTAAAAATTTCTCCTCATATTTACACGCTCGACTCCCCGTTATAATCCCTAAACTTGTTCTTCTTGTCTCCATCCTGATAATATAGTTTGGCGTATTCCTTGCCAAACCCGGTGTCTACTTTACTTATCTCTCCTGTATCTTATTTACCTCCTCACTTACCTACCAGCCCCATATCCCTTCCCTGTAAAATAAGACACTCATCAATAACGAATCTAAGAATTTCATTCTCCTTACAAAATCATCTGCCTACGCCCACTTCCCCAGCCCCTACACCTGCCTCGTCGCCAAATTTGCCCCTTTCACCCTCTTTTTTATATTATCATCATCTCCCCCATCCCTCCGAAACAGGAAGCCCAGGTACACAAACTTTTTCACTTTCTGTACCATTTCTGTACTTCTCTTGGTTAGCAGCACTGTGTCGTCTGCACATGCGAGTGACCATATCCTGACTACTCCTATCTTAACTCCTCCTACGACTCCGGCCGCTAGCTTACTTTCCATATCCGCGATTAAAATTGCAAAAAGCGTTGGTCTAAGCGGGCGCACTTGCGCCAAACCCCTATCCATCCAAATACCCTCAGAGATTCCCCGCCCCCATTCTCTTACACAACCTCCCCCTATCCACCGAAGGGGATAGGGGGAGGTCCATCTTTTAGATCGACAAAAAACGCGTACATTTTGGCACCCTTTTTAGTTAGTTCTCTATCCATCACGTATTGCAGGACGCTAATATTCTCAATAGTACTGTTTTCCTCCCTAAAGCATGCCTACGTCTTCGGTAATATTCCTTTCCCCTCAACACCCTTCCGCAGCCTATCTGCCAACACCATCGCGTACATTTTATACGCTGTATTTATTAGCGTAATTCCTCTAGAATTTCCCTACCTCTCCCTATCCCCTTTCTTATACAGTGGTACGATCAACCCCTTCATCGAACCTCTTGGGAATCACTCTCCCCTCCATACTTTTTTCACAACCCCCTTTAGCTTCTTCCTAACCTCTTGCGTGTCAAAGAGCCACGCTTCGTTGTCTTCCACGTCCAGCCCTGCTGCGTTATATTTATTCAACTTCCTTATCTGTTTCTCTATCTCCTCATCATTCAGCTCCTCTCCATCTACATCCCTCGTTCTTCCAATCCCCTTATCTCTCTTCCCTGTATCTGATCCCTGAAATGATTTTTTTTTAAATTCCCTCCATTCTCCACTCCATATCTTCTCATTTATACCCAATCCTACGTTTCCTAAACCTTTTAATTATCTTCTACACGTTCCCTTATGTCTTTAAACTTCTCAACTCCTCTTCTAGCTCTTTCTTCGTTTCCCGCTCTTTCTTCTTACACATCACCGTAAACTCCTTCTTTATTTCTACGTACTCCTCCCTTTTCCCTAGCTCCTTGCTAGCCCTGTCGTTTAGCATTCTCTGCACATCCCTTTCCTTCTTTGTCGAATCTTGATGGATATAAACCTTCTTGTTCCTAATCCTATTTTTGTTACGTATTAGCCCCAATTTTTTTTTCCAGCTCTTCAATTCCACCCGCGCCACTTCATTCTCCTTCCTCCCATTTATTCTAACTTTCCCTGCCTTACCTATAACTTTCCCTACGCTTTCCCACTTTCTCTTCTATAATGTTCTTCACCCCCTCCCGAAAACCTTGCTTCTCGTCTCTTCTTTTTGTCAACTGCTTCGATTCCCGACCTGGTCTCCACCTTCTCGAGCCTTTTCCCTCTTTAAGGGATCCTCCCCCTCACTTGCACTTGGCGCTCTCTCCCTTATCTTGTCATTTCCTTTTCTCTAATTCTTCCCACTCTCTGACGCGCTGGTTCGACACCGAGCCACGCATAGCTAGCCGTCGTGTCCTAATGGAAATTACCTCCCCGTCTAATTCACTACCAGCACTGCCAGTACTGTCGCTGACCACATCTCGCTCTTCAGTCAGTAACTGTAACCTATGCATACAAAAAAGTACGTACTGCAGCTAACAGATGTCTCTTAAGGCCGCTGTCGCGTATCGCCCTAAGATTTCCGTTTCTTTGCACCATTTTACCCCTCACAGCCCCTGCAGCCACCCTTTTTTATCCGTACCATTCCGAGGCAACACGAGAACCACCCTTGTGCACCATGAACGCCCAAACTCCTGAACACAAAACTACCCCGCCCCCTTGCCAACCTAACCTCACTTTCCCTATTTAGCCGAATCTCACCCCACAACTACAATGAAAATTAATTTGTATCTCCCCAATTCACCCCTCACAAGCCTACGCACCTCCTAGACTTTCACACTTCACTCATACCTTCCACACAAACTCCGTAAAAACTTATCACCACCTGTCACTGCACACTTTCTCACTACCGCCACCAACATGCAAGTACCACCGACATGCAAGTCTCGAAATACAATTTCCAAAATTATGCCTACGTATGTTTTAAATTTTTTGGAACTAGTTTAAAAGGTTATTATTAGTAACAATTTTAAGAAACATATAAAGTAAAATTAAATAGAATGATGTAAGGATTAATGTTTAATTACTTTTAAATAGGCTACATTATTTTCATATAAAGGTTTAGTATTGATTCAAATTTTAAGTGACGAAATAAAAAATCTTTTTAAATATAAAGTAAAAATTATGCGAATATTTCAATTAAAATAATTGTTTTTTTTAATGTTTTGAAATGATTAATTAATTATTAATTTATTTTATTACAAATTAAATTTCCTGGCATAACTTCAAAAGATTATTAACCCCCACTACGACAAATATGCGGTACCTCTTTAGCATCTATTGTCGTTAAATCCGCGTTCACTTGTGGCTTGGGTTCCGAAGTAGTGATACAAGCCGGGGGTGTGTGGTTGTCCCGACTTGATCTAAAGTTGTGGCGAGGTGAATTTTGGAAAGGAGATTGTGGATGGCCAGGCGAATGGGCCTCTCCTTGAGCAGACGAGAGCTCGGCCGGAGGTCGTGTGGAGCCGTCTGGACCTCTCCTGAGGCAGGGCTTCTCACCACGACGGCGACGACGATGACGAAGGCTGGTCTTCTCGGGCGTGGCGAGCCGTTCGTGCCCTCCTGGGCAGAGGCTACTGCACCATGACTTCCGACGTCTTCTCGGGCGCGGCGAGCCTTTCGTGCCCTCCTGGGCAGAGGCTGCTTTACCGCGGCTTGGTACCTCTTCGTACGGGCAAGGTCCGGTTGTTCGTCCGCAGGAAAGCGTCCAGCTGGGCCATGGACTGCGCCGGGTTTCGGCGGCTGGTTGGTGGTGGCAGTGGCAGGCGAGGGGCACCTCGGACCTTCAGCAGGTACTTCCAGGCCTGCACGCTATCCATGTGCCGTTAGAGGCGGAGGAGGAGGAAGGGCGTAGGTCCTCTATGGGAGGGAAACCAGTGGCTTGGATGGCGTCTCGAAGCGCAGCCAAGCGACGACGAACTCGGGTGGGCTTACCGGGACGAGGATTTCTGGATTTGCCAGGAATACGTCTGGCGAGGAGGAGAAAGGTAGTTGGAAAACGTAAGATAGGAGAGCGGGCGGGGCTGCGGTGAGCGTACCGACCCAAAGGGAAAGGTTGGCGAGGCGGGGCTGCTCAGAGCGTACCGACCTCTGGAAGGAAGAAAGATTGCGGGCGGGGCTGCGAGAAAGCTTACCGACCCTAGAGAAAGTAAAGAGTTCGGGCGGGGCTGCA
>NC_046660.1:132740717-132742639 GCF_010883055.1 Belonocnema kinseyi
TACTTCCTAACTGAAAATTTTAGTTATTAATAACCTTCAATGCTTATTTTTCTAACAAATGAAACACATGAACTAAATTGAATTCAGAAATTGCAATTGAATTAATTAAATTAATTGAAAATTTAATTCAGATACTCATTTGAAAACATCATCAACATTTCGAAGAACTATTTATATACTTTTAATAGAAATACGTTAAATATAAATAAGCTATTATTCTAAGGCTCATATCCAATATAAATGTATTCAAACTTTATCTAATGTAATATTGTAAACATTATTTAGCTAATAATAACTAATTAATCTGTTCATAACATATAAAGCATAGAAAAATAATTTTTATATTGAATCATTCAAATCATTTTCATATAATATTTTTCTGGAAATTTGGATTATTGATAACTGTTTAAACTATATTACAGAAAAAAGTAAAATATATATTCGGATCATCTAGAAATCAGAATTCCAATACTTACTTCATAACATAACAAGAATTCACATAAACAATATCAATAAAGAAGATGTATTTTAAACATTCATAAAATATTATTTCACAAATCACAGCTTATATTTCATTCCATAAACTTCAAGTAAAAAATGAATTTTTTAACTTAAATTTAAACATTCAAATTTCGTCTTTATGTAATTTAACATTGTAAAAAGAATTAAGCAACTGTAATATATTAATCTGTACATAACATAAAAAGAATGAGACTACAATTTTCATTCAAAAATTGAAATAATTTACAGAAAATCGCCGATCCTCCATTGTACACCGAAATCGATGTTCAAGGGAGTTGCAACAAATTTGCGCGACACAGGTTCATTCGGAGAATCTAGGGGAAAAGCATCATTTAGGCACTGTTTTTTCTTATCCAGACCAACGTGAAGTGTCGTCTACAAACTGTCAGTCACCTGTCAAGATAATTTTGTCGGGTGTTATTTGGGTGAAATAGATGTTGATAAGCAGGTAAGTTATAATAATAATTACCTAACTTTTAAATTCCTCCCATTTACCAGTGACTATTAGTGTCTTTGAATAAAAATTGTACTTGGCGTGATATAATATCCAAATCTTAGGTTAGTCAAAACCTACATGATATTCAAACCACCAAAGCCGGGATGTTAATACTAAATCGTGACCGTCTGCATCTTAATTGATGCCTAGTCGTTCGAAGAAATTTCCTCTAGATTTTATCTATTCAAAAGAGTAAAGTTGGGTGGTGGTTGAAGTGAAAATACCTAACTGTATATGTAGACGGTCATGACTTTTTCTACATATCCCGGCTTTAGTTTAAATATCGACGGCCATGACTAACCTAACATTTGGAAGTTGCATTAGGAAGTTATCAGTTTATTCTAAGTGACTAGTATACACTGTTAAATGAAATAAAGTTGAAAATTAGGCAAATATCATTTCAATTAGTTTCCTTATTAACAATTATTCAGTTTAATATCGCAATGCGAATAGTTGCTTTGCCAGGCGTTCAGGTTACTAACAACGCAGTTCAGCACTTGACAACTTTCGGTATTGAGCCAAAATTCAGTCTACAAATTATACTTTCCCCTAGATGCCCAGACGTTCACCTACGTTCAGAAGAATACATTTGAGACTTGAAAATTGGTTCAAATGCTGATTGGGAGACCAATGAAATTTGAGTTGCAACAAATTTAACACCAGAATTTTTCTGTGTTTCCCCTGTACATTTTTTTTCATTTTCACTTTCATTTTTGAGAATTTGATTGCTTGGCCACTTTTCATACTTATCTGAAAATAAACTTGAAAAATATTTAGAAAAATTGTATTTAAATACTCATTTCACAGTATCAGAATAATTTGAAAAATTATTTAATTGAAATTGTGGTATTTTAAATATTAATTAACTTCTATCATGCAAATTATATTCAATTATATAACCTTT
>NC_046660.1:132742739-132745000 GCF_010883055.1 Belonocnema kinseyi
ATTATTCTCGAGAGAGAAAGGAAAACAAACTGGAATTCTGTTTGGACTCTAAAGCACTTTATTCTCAAAAAGTGGCTTACAAAAGTTAGCCGAAAGCGACCACAGGACTGAGGTTACCCAACTGGAAGCCCGAATAGAAGTGCGTGCCTCTGCTTGCACGCACCCGCTTTTATGTCCGATGGCCGAGAGGCGGGCCGGCCGGCGATTGGCGCGGTCCTCTCGGCCACTCGCTTCGCTGATGGAGGGGCGCGTCGGCTGCCCGGTCCATCCCTTCCACTCGCCATGGTGAGCGCGCACCCGAACTGTCCACCGACAATATGGCGCGTCGGGCGAAGTCACGCGAGCTTCTCGTGCGGCAAATGTACAAAAGGGTCACACAAGAGTACAAAATAAAACACAGAGATAGCTTAAAACTAAGATAGCGTCTAAAGGTAAATTACGAAAAGGTTAAAAAAATAAAAGCTAACTTACAAGGATATAGAAAGAACCTAAGATCTAAAACTACTCGCAGAATAAATGCTGCATATTTTAAATTAAAAGAAACCTAAGAGTAAAATAAGAAAATAGGACTCTAACACAATCATCTGTAATTAAACTAACTATAAAAATTTTTATACGAAAATAAAGAAATAGAATCTTGTGTTTTCTAACCCCGGTGAAAAAAATATATACAAAATTATAATTTATCGCTTTAATTTAACGGGGATTTCTTTACTAAACGTATTGGTCACGTTGGGTTGGCGACCGCTGGTCGCTTTCCCAACGAGAAGGAAGAGAGAGAGAGAAAAGGAGAGAGAGAGATGACGCGGCGTGAGTCATGCTAGCAGGCCTGGCGCGTGACGGGGAAACCTTCCGTCGCAGATGCGCCAGGTGTGACTTTATGACTCTGTTCCTCCCATTGACTAATGGAGAGAAAGCAAGGTCGTCTTATTGCCACTCTAAAGCAATTTAACCCAGAAGGTTTTCCCAGCCTGGGTTTATGTTTTGTAAACACAGACGGGGAATTATTCCAGGCAAATTGCTTCAGAGTGGTTCTCAACTATGGGACCATAACAGTAGCAGGTACTAAACTTCGAGTGTGTGCATATTTGCACAAGTGTTCCTTGTGCGCGTGCAACATTATTTCCGACTCCGAAATATATAAGTAGTGAATTATGCTTTTGGTCACTTGGATTTCTATTGAACGTAAGTTAATTTAATCTTTCTTACAATATTTAAATATTTTAATATATTTATTAGGAGTCCTGGTGGCTCAGATGATAGCGCGCCAGGTTTCCAAGCGTGAATCTTAAAAAGTTGCTCATCACATTGAAAAACTGGAACATGTAACAAAAAAGCTGGAAAAATTGCAATATTCTTTGTGGTAAGAACAATATTTTTGTAAAATATATGAAACATACAATCACAATTTTTTATGAAATTCCCTCAAAATATGTATTAATTTATTTTTTATTTTTATTGAATTTCATGCAAATAATTCTTTGATGCTTTTTATGTTATGAACAGACTTTTAAATTATTGGCTGAGTAATTTGTTTACAATATTTAGTTACATGATGATTTAACTTTAATTTCGCTTAGGATATTAAGCATAAGCGGTATCGTAGCAGCTTATTTATATTAAATTTATGCCGATTTAAATAATATAATTTCTTGAAATATTTATGATCCTGTGAAATAAGTATCTAAATTTAATCTTTAAAATTATATATACAAGTGTTAAAGAAATATATAAAGTGAAAATAATTTGATTGTTTTAAAGAAAACAATTGTCTGAGGCTTTTTGTTTGTGAAATGTTTAATTCATTACCAGCTGAATAATTTTGGTCACAATATCAAAGTATTTAAAGCTTGAATTAAAATTTTTTTTAATTAAATAATATTAATTAATTATTTAATCAAATATTAGCTAATACCATTAGTATAGAAGTTTATTCTTTTTTTTAAACACTTCTATTACAATTATATGAATTTTTATGGTGCTTGTGATGTAGTGAGATGAGAGTCTGCAATCCATTTTCAAACTTATATGTACATATACTGTACTTATTTTTTAAAATAGTTTACAAGGTAATTAATAGATTAGATGTATAAAAATGCTGCTTCAAATTTGAAGGAGAATATGATGTAAAAATTATTGTAATGCTTCAATAAAGATAATTGTTTAATGCTTCTTATCTGGTGGACTGATTAACTAATTATCAACTGATATAACTAAAACTCACATTTTCTCGAATTAGTATAACAGGTTATAATTAAATA
>NC_046660.1:132745100-132751280 GCF_010883055.1 Belonocnema kinseyi
AAAGTAAATTCATTTCAATGAAAAAATCTGTTTGAGGCCTTCCCCGGGTAGAAATTGCCTCTTTCTGCCTAAACAAAATATTGGCTCTCACTAGGCGGCAGCCAGATATTAAAAAATAATTCCAATCAATTAATTATTTTCTCGAGGGGACCTTGTAAAGCCCTCGACAGGTAAAACGGCGAATACAGCTGTGAGTGCAAAAAGTACATTAGTGTTTTTATGCTTAATTATACTTAAATTTAAAAAGAGCAAATCGAGCTTCAAAAACCTTTTTTCCTAATTTCTAAAATATCGGATTATTGCCGGCAAGCATTTATGATACCGCACTCTGCGTGATATCGTAGCTATGGGGATTAGGCGTTCGACTTATACGCCTGCGGTGCGTGCGTTCGATTCTCGGTGCTTGCGTATATTTTAATAAACTGCGTTTGTCTTTAGTTATTAGTAATAAATCTTCTCTAGTCAAATGTAACAATAAGTTTAGTTTTAGAATAACGTGCAAAGTATAGTTAATAATCTAATGTCAATAAAAATACAAGAAAACGGAGAAGTGTTTGTCAGAGGCTACAGAAAAGTGTAAAATCTTTAGATTAAACTTTTGCAAAGAAAAGTATTTTACAATTGGATTAATATTTTCCTTCATTGAATCAAAAATGTCTAGTAATGGATTATGGCAATGTGCTGGTTAAACTTTAATTCTACTGCAACCATAGCATCACACTTCAGAATTTATAGCACGATCAAACTTTTAATAATTTTGTAATATTTTATTTGAATCAACAAAATAACAAACAATAGCATATGCTTTTGAATAATAGTGTGTGAGGGATTATCTAGATTCTATAAAGACCCTGTTAATAGGCCCTCATTGGTTTGTCTACTGATGACCACGGTAGCTGAGCGTGATGCTTTCGCTTGCGCCCTCGATAGATTGCCACTTTAGGGCCTCGATAGAAAATGGGAAATTTAGACAGGGCCTCTTAAGAACCAAATTATAATTTGTACCCGGGTCTATGTTGTGAACCGTTTAATTCATTATCAGCTGCAAATTTTCTTTACATTTTCTTCATATTTGTTTGAATTATTTACGAAGGTTATTAATAAATTAGACGTATAGAAATGCTGTTTCAAAATTTCAAGGCCAATATAATGTAAACATTATTTTAATGTTTCAATAAAAATAATTGTTTCGTGCTTTTTATTTCGTAAACTAATTAAATAATTATCAAATGCGTTTACTAAAACTTAGATTTTCTAAATTTAGTTAAAAAATTTATGATTGAATGAAATTTTTAAAAATGAAAGTTCAAATTAAAAACATATACAAAGTATATAAAAGTTATTTGAATGTTTTATAAAAGAATTATATTTTAATGGTTTTTCTTTTGTAAAATGGCCAATTGATTATTATTAGCTGACTTACTTTTTCTGAATATGGAGGTGAATAAACATTAAAACTTAGTTTCTTAAATTTGAGTAACATAAAATAATTGTTTACTCATAGATCATATAATAGAATATTGAATAGAATTTGCCTATTAAAAGTTAATTTATATTTACAATTATATTATTTCAATTAGATCATTTTTCAAATAATTTTGATGTACTGAAATAAGTATTTTCATTCGATATTTCAACTGTTTTAGTTCTTTTTCTAAAATTAATATTAAAAGTTATCAATAAAACAAATTTTTAAAAATGAATGTGAAAATTAAAAGAAAATGTAGAGTACAAATTATTTCAATGCTTGAATAGAAATGATTGTTTAATGCTTTTTATGTTATGATTTATGAACAGATAAACTAATTGTTAGCTGACTAATTTTTTCACGACATTAAAGTAGATAAAGATTTAATTAAAATTGTTTTTAATTAAGGCTTTTGGAACTAGGACCACAAAACTGGTGAAATCTATGAGACACACAACTTACCAGCGGTCAATGATAATTCGGTTTTGGGTTTTAAAAATGCACTCAGAATATCTTCCCGTCACCGAAATGGGTTCCGCGGTAATGGAATATGCGCTTGCTATCTTATTTCTCGAATCAAATCGCATATGAGCTAAAAAAATGAGAGTAAAGAGGTTAACAAAAATACTTCAATGGATACCGAAGCGACTAAAAATTTTTGGCGCTGATCGCTCAGCGTTACTTGATCGTACTACCAAACATGTGTACTGTCGGTAAAGTTGGTCCTCTTGGCGGGAATTTCAAATTCGAATAAAAATGCGAATTATGTTGTTGATTTTGTAATTGTTCATTGACATGTCTTACTTGGCCTCGGAATAGGAACACTGTGAAAAGTGAGAAAAGGATGCCGCTGTGAACTCGCTGCTAATAATTGATAATAATTTTTTAATTAAAAAAATATATTTTACTTATTGATTTATTTACATATTTTTTTCTGTTCAAATGTGCAAAACACACATGGAAATGGCACATTACGTAGAATCGTATAAATAAGGTAAGTATTATACAACCTATTCTCATTTCACAAAACACTAATATTAATCGCATACATTTATTATTGAAAATAGCAAAATCTGAAGATTTTTGCAGATATTTAAAAACCATCGTCCTCTCAATATCAAAAAATATAATATAAATTATTTCACGCAGTAGACGTCGAATTTAGTAACATTAGTAAGAAAAACTCGCAACAAATAAGCAAATAACTACAAGTTTGCAAATTTTGCCTGAAATGTTGTTTTAAATTATTTAAATTAATTAAATAATAATAATTGTAATAATAATTTAATTAATTTTTTACACTGTATCTCTCCGAGTGTACTGTCTCGATATCTAAGAATAATGGGTCTTTGCGAATAAGGGCTTAAAAAATAGTTTATAAGAAGTAAATGTCGGTAATTAAGATATTTGATTATTTTTTGCAACTTTTTCCTGCA
This sequence comes from Belonocnema kinseyi, assembly GCF_010883055.1. Lineage (NCBI taxonomy): Eukaryota > Metazoa > Arthropoda > Insecta > Hymenoptera > Cynipidae > Belonocnema > Belonocnema kinseyi. Next base: position 132,748,005 of record NC_046660.1, read on the forward strand.
AAAATTTGTTACTAAATTCGACGTCTGCTGGTTATAATAATTTCTATTGTATGTGATGATATTGAGGGGAGAATGGTTTTTGAATGTCTGAAAAAATCTGCAGATGTTGTTATTTCCATTAATTAATTTATGCGGTTAATAATAGTGTTCTGTACAGTGAGAATAGGGTGTATAATACTTGTCTTATTCATACAATGACTTTTCTGCACCATCAAATTTTCACATCGAAATTTTCAAATAAACAATTTTACATCGTGATAAAATTTATTGATAAATGCTTCTAAACATTATTGATGGAAGGGGACTGTTAAATTGTAAACTATTGTTCAATATTGTGAAATAATATTTTTCTTAACATTTTGTTACAATATTATAATACCTGAACATTTTTTTTCTTAATAATTATTAAAGATTTGGAGATTATTTCTCAGAGGAAAAAATGTAAGACCTTAAGACAATTCTTTAAATTTTTCAGAATTTAAACAAAATATAGATATCCCAAATTTTGCAGGGTGTCAAGAAAATGAAAAATATATACTTTAGATTCCTGGGAAAATTTCAAACAATTGAAAAGTTTTTAAAATTATTTCCTAAAATTTTAAAGAGTTTAGAAGTTTTTAAAGCAAAATTTTGCTATAGTATATAATTTTAGAACAAATTGGAGTAAATTCAAGATATATTCAGAAGTTTTGAAGCGATTAAAAAACGTGAAAACTTATAAGATCTTTGAGGACTTTTGTAAAAATTCAAGAAAATGAACAAAATTCTTTAAGTTCCTGAAACAATTTCTTTCGATTTTTAAATTTGAAAAATTAACTTAAGGAGAAAATTGAAAAAGATTTTTAAAACTTTCCAAATATTTCCTTAAATTTCTGTAAAGAGTGGAAGATTTTAAAGCAAAACGGTTTCATTTTGTAACATTAAAAAATAAAAAATAAATTAAACCTTAAAATTTCATAAATATTGCGAAGACTTAACTACAATAAAGAGGAATTCGAAACTGTAGATGATTAAAAAATTCAGCTTTATGTTAAAGTTGTTAAACAACAAGAGACCCACACATAAAAAACGCGAACACTGAACACTAATATTTTTCTGACAAATTAAAAATGGTGGATAAAAAGTTTAAAAAATTTTAAGAAAAATTTCAATAAGCTACAAATATTTTCAAGAATTTAAGAGGTAATGTATATATTGGAACCATTTGCGAACATTCATAAAATATTTTGTAATTCTGCAAAACTTCTAGAATTCATATATATATATATATATATATATATATAAAGAAAAATTCGATTCAATTAAGAATATTTTCAGGGATTCAAGAGGCTTTGCATAGATTTAAAATATACTGAGAAAATAATTTAAAAACCATTGTTGTGTTACATCAAAATATTTTTTAAATTTATTTCTATACCGCACTTCATCTTAAAAAAATTATTTTTATTTAGAAGACGTTTACTGCGCTTTTAAAACTAATTAAAAATAATGTGACATAACTGCAGTTAGGACATGGGGGGTGGTTAAAGGGTAAAAAAAAAGCGTTCCCTAATATGTGAACGTTACCTAATAATAGTACTCGTAAATTTTACGTTACATGCATTCACTGAATTAATTATTTTAAAATATAATGTCAGCAAGAATATAAGTGCTCAGAAAATTTTAACAAATAAATAGGTATCAGAAAATTGGGTGAATGATAAGAATGAGTACAGAAGTTAGCGCGCGCATATAACTATAGTTGGGGAAATAAAGAAAAATTACTAAGGCACGTTTCTGTACTACTACATTTTTCCGATCACAGAAAAATGTTTAGAGGGCAAACTTATTTGCTTCATTAATGTATTAGTGCACAAATGTGCCATTGTTCCTTTTCCGTATTTTCCGAAACTTGCAGCTCGATATTTTATTTCGTGTGGAATTGTTATAATTCAAAAAAATGTCGATATATTAGGAATCGGATTAGTATCACACGCCCTTAATCGGATATAACTTCAAAATTTCGTATCAGGCTTATGCGCGTCCCTATTGTATGTTACTCTAGATTACTCAATTTCAAAAAGCGACCTGATAAAAAGTATCGATTGTCAAATATCGAATTTCGGTACTCAAAAATAAATAGTCAGCTCTTCTCTCGTCTCCCCAAGACGGTACGTGAATGCGCCACACTGGGCGAAATTTTTAAAGTTTTGAAGAGTTCATTAAAGAATTCCGACCATGCATTCTGAGATTTGAATGGCTATTCTCTTGCATACTGGATGTCCCGTCAAGGCGGGAATGGCAATATCCTTTTCATGTGCATAAGACAGTCCCAATCTATGTTATTTCGCAGAAAAAAGTCTTACTTCTGTGATGGTCTTGTTATTATTTCTTCCTTTAATTAAGCTGATGTCTACAATTTTACAATAATTATGTCTTAAAAAGAGCGAGTAAGGGTCTTCAATTTAAAATAAAACACAATTACGACTAACCCTTTAGTCTTTTGTATTCAAAACAAGCCACACTTGTTCTTCGATCTGAGGCAGCAAGATTTGGGTTCTCAAGAAGAAGGCAATGCAGCTTGCTTTAGCCCTCAATGTCTAGCTTTTAGACCTCTAAACCGCTATGGCTAACTTCAAAGAATTTCAACGTCACAACAGCTGAACAAGCCGAGCGAGACGCGTCGTATAGTCGTCGCACCTGTTTTTAATTGTTTGAGTATAGTTAATTGAATGGTGGATATTCAAAGTCGTGTAATCGCTAATTTTCTAAAATTCTTTTTTTTTGAATCTCCAAGCTGATGCCGTCATTTTGGCGATAAGAGCTAGTCAAAATTCGCAATAGTTTTATTGTAAGAATATTTCAAACATTGCATTTCGGTAACTGGCGGCCTATTGGCTTGATGTTTGTGCATAGACTTTTTAAAACAAAAGGTGAAAGCATCGACAACAGTAATTTGTTAATTGTGAATTCCCTTTTGTTAAAGCTCCTTCGGCTTTAACGAACACATTTTCATCGCGCATTTCGTGCTTCGCACTCGAGTTGGTCCCTACAATTGTATATCATTCCTATAAATGTATATTATTATAATTCGTAACTTGCGTTGGTATTAAAACAGACGAAGTTTCATTGCCCCGTTTAAAAAAATGCGCATTCTTAAAAAAAACTTTTTTATTAAACGATTTATTCCAACTTTTGTCGGCACTGTCGGAACTTACCATTTGTGCTAATTGGCGTATTGTCATCTGTCAACAATATCCAATACCAAACATTTCAAGTTTCATATGACATCGTGAT
>NC_046660.1:132751380-132759684 GCF_010883055.1 Belonocnema kinseyi
CGCATACTTTGAATAAAATATTTGTTATCATTCTCTTGAAATAAATGTGTTTTTTTCTTGAAAAAATACCGGTTTCATATGTATACACCTGGTAGATATTTTTTCATATCGTTCGTTATTTGGCTTAAAAGGTTCATTTTCGTGTGTTCTTTGTAATTTTGTAAATGCTTTAAATGTGGTAATTTTTGGATTTATGAAAAAATTCATCAGAATAAATTGTTCAACTTTTTGAATACTATGAACATCCGTACAGAAGATTTTTGAATTTAAAAAAGTGGTCTCGAAAATATTAAAAATGCGCTAACTTTCGTAAAAACCTGATTTTTGGATTCAGGATGTCGCAAAACGTGGACATTTTACCAAATCTGGGGGGGGGGGGGGGGGGGGAGATTAAATTATACACAAATCTAATAGCTTCTCTGATGAGAGTGGAAAAATTAATTAATTTGTCATTAATAATTTTTTGATAGTTTTGTTATTGGTTTAATCGTAAAAAAATAGCTTTAAAAACATAAGAAATTGAATTTTTCGAAACCCCACACACGAGACGAAAAATGAACTAAGAGACAAAAGTTGTGTTAAGAATGTGCCCACGCAGCGGGCTTATTTTTGTTACGGTTAATCATCTTTTTAATGAGTAAAGCAAAAACTACGTATCCTATCAAAAAGTGGTTAATAACAAATTTGTAGATCTTTTTCAAATATACAATTTTTGTTATGTCATCATTTACCATATTTTGCACAGTTTTACCGAAAAATGTAATTCTTGGATTTCTCATTATTTTGTATGCTGTCAAAATTTGGATTTTTGATTTTCCAAAAAAATTTGAAAAGTTATTATGATAATCTTATAGGGCATTTAAAAAGCAACATTTTTCTTATCGTGACTTTTTTCATATCTCGTTATTTGACTTGAAATGTTTATTTTCGTGTTTTTAAATTTTATTTTGTAAATGCTATAGCTCCAAATAACTCTAGTGATTTCTGACTTTATAAAAAAAATCATTACGATCAGCTGTTTGAATTTTTAAACACTATAAGTAACCGTACAGAGAATTTGTGAATTTCAAAAAAGTAGTCTCAAAAATATTCAAAATAAGCCTACTTTTGAATTTTTACCGAAAATGGCTGGCTAACGAACTTTACCTTTAGTTTAGGACACTAAACGAGATAGATTAATGAATTAATTTAATAGATACATTTTTTCTAATAGATTAATTTTTTTAAGTTATCTCGTACACAGACTGACATACAGTCAGACATACAGACATACAGGCATACCGACAGACACATTCGTAAAATACTGTTTTCGGATTCAGGAGGACTCAAAACGTAGACATTTGATGAAAACTAAGGGGGTCAAATTTTACACAAATCTAATACCTTCTCTGATGAGAATCTAAGAAGTATTTTAATGTCGAAAATCGTCAAACCGTGCGTTAAATTATATTATTACATTTATTCACAAACAAACTTCGTCGTGTGGTCAATCGGGCACGGTTCCCCCAGCTTTTTTCGAAAAAAATGGAACATTTTTAAAACTGAATTCGGAGACGTTATAAAATATGATAACGGTTTTCCCGGAATCTTTTTTGAGGGATAAAAACAAAAAAACATTATTGTTTTAAATAACAATTTCATGCATGTGAATTATTTTGAGGTTAGGGTCGTTTTTAAGGTCTATGTTATTTCAATAATTTTAAAATTATTTATTAAATTAACTTTTCGATTGCCTACACACAAGGTTAGTTTCGGGACATTAATTACTATGTTCATTTGTAAGTCCAAAGTTTTCGGCCAAAAATATTGTGTAGTTTGGAAGTAACTCTCAGGAGTTTTGTGACACACATAACCTTGAAATATACACTCACGTTTTTAGCAGAATGAAATTTTTGGGAATTAATCCACAAAAAAAGTGTGCAGGGACGTCCAATATCATGTTTTCTATCATTCCTCAGATTTTAAAGACGAAATTTGTATTAATCTAGAAAAAAGTTGGGTTTTTTTATGTCGTTGGAATCTTAAAAGAAGATACATCCGTTTATGAAAATTGTTAATAAAATTGAAGATAATTTTTTATTAAGTATTTCAAAAATCTGCATCTTTTAATTCTGGCGAGTCGTGTTAGGTAAGAAAACAGTCCAAAGTTACTGCTTTCTTGAAACTATGGGACCTCGGAAAACGCAATATCTACAACTAAAATTATTGCAAACTGCAAAATGAACACAAATAATTATAATAACTGTGAGAAGGAAGCAATATATTTACTTCGCCCAGTTGTGGATTTCTAAAGAAAGGTACAAAAAACAATTTTTTTAAATTTGAAAGAATTTTTTACAAAGAAATTTTCGACTTTTTGAAATAATTTGTATTTGTTTATATTTCAAAAGATGTTCATACTTGTAATTATTATTTATATAATATTATTGAAATGTACTTTTAAAATTATTTTGAGCATGTGTTTGTATCATTTTATTAATCATTCAATTTATCGATATATTATAGAGGGTGTCTAAAAAGTCCCGGGACGGTTGGATATTTCCTCAGATAAAATATTTTTCAAAAAAGTGAAGGTCATTCCTGAACGAAATTTCAACGAGGAATTCAATGGTGACCTTCATTTTGATCTTGAAGTTGACCTTCATGGCTTTTTGAAGGTCTAATTTGTTGTTTTAAATGGACACCCGCTTTTTTTACATCTGCAATCGATAGAGCGGATAATTCTATGTTCAGGTACAATCATGGGTCAATCGTAACGTTCAAAGTCAGTTAAAGGTTATTTGAAATTAACAAAGTTTTTCAAGAGATCAGTGTAATTCCTGAAGTAAATTTCAACGAGAAATTCGTCGGTGAGCTCTGTATTAATCTTGGTGATGATCTTCAAGGTTTTTCCAAGGTTTTGTCCAAGCAGTTTACGTTTACGTTTAGCATTAACCAGGAACAACGAAGTGGGCGTAGTAAATTCTGTTCCTTTTGGGGTGCTTGATTAGCGTGAGTCCCCTTGCCTCTCACGCTTAAGTGAAGATGTTCGAACTGAAAACCTTAAGCTTCTTGACAGATCAGAAGATCTAGTAGGCCACTCGATTTAATTCCTTCTTCCAATCCACCTTTGAGGGAACTAAGTATCCAAATCTGCTCGAACCTCCCTACCGTAATGAGCCGCTGCTCCGTCCTGCTGGAACAAAATATTTTGAAATTTATCGCCTGTGATCTCCCTTATTCTTAGTACAATTTCGTTTCTGAGAAGCTCTTCATATGCACGGGCATTGAGATTACCATCGATGAAGAAAGGGCCTATCCATGTATCATTCAAGATACCGGCCCAAACATTAATCTTTTGTGGATATAGTGTGTTACTCTCCAACATCCAATCAGGATTTGTGTCGGACCAATATCTACAATTTTGCCCCTTAATTTCACCTTTTGAAGTGAAAGTAGATTCATCTGAAAATGCTGTATTGAACAAGAAAAGAGGATCTCTATCAATTCTGTCCATCATTATTTCACAAAATTCAACCTGACGAGGAGGATCGTTTTCATTGAGCTCTTGTATTAGATGAACTTTGTAAGGATGGAAATTAATGCTTTTTAAAATATTTCGCACTGTCTCAGGAGCAAGGTCACGCTCATCACTAGCTCGAAGTAAACTAATGTGTGGGTTTTCAACAAATGCTTAGGCTATGTCCATTTGCATCTCCTCAGAACCTGCAGATTTGAACCAGCCAGTTCTCTGAAGGTCCTTGATAGATCCATGATTCATGAAGCGCCTTACAGTTCTTTCAATTGTTGATTTTGAGAAATGATTTGACCCTTATTCATTATGAAAAGTGCGATTAAAAAGCAAACGAACTTGATCATAAGATCGAACTCGATCTCCTCAATCACGCATCATTAATACACATACCCTCTCTCGTTCCGAAAGTTTAGCTTGAGCCATAATAATCTTTTAGCGAAAGATAGTAAGTAGGTACTCGTAATACGTAAATTTAGTTTCTATTCCTAAGATTCGTATGGAAAAACGGTATAGGACTTATAGTATCACCTTGGGTATTGACTCAGGTATCGAAAAACGGTGTAGGACTGTATAACTCTTCGGGGAGGAACAGAACTCTCACCAGAACACCTGAAACTTTTAATGAAAAATTTCCTTATGATTTTACAATATTCAAAACGCTGTAACCAAGATTAATACAGAGCTCACCGACGAATTTCTCGTTGAAATTTACTTCAGCAATTACACAGACCTCTTGAAAAACTTTGTTAATTTCAAATAACCTCTGACTGACCTTGACCGTTACAATTTACCTATGACTTGGGTACGTTTCTGAACGTAGAATTTTCCGCTCTATCGATAGCAGATGTAAAAAAGGGGGTTTCCATTTAAAAAAACAAAGTTGACCTTTGAAAAGCCATGAAGGTCAACTTCAAGGTCAAAATTAAGGTCACCATTAAATTCCTCGTTGAAATCTACTTCAGAAATGACCTTCACTTTGTTGAAAAATATTTTACCTGAGGAAATGTCCAACCTTCCCGTGACTTTTTAGACACCCTGTATATCGATGTTTAGTAAGCTATTGTAACCTACTATGTAATAGTTATGTTCGTGAGTATTTGGCAATAATGCCATACGGCGTCTGTAGTGAACAAAATTAGTGGCATTTCACAAATCCTGTATTTTGATTTGTCTAATTCTGGATCATATAATTATGATTCTACTGTTGACATCTCGAATTATATTGAATAATTTGTAGAAGTGTAAAGGTTTATCGGTAAGTCTTTAAACAATTCAAGATTCATTTCTGAAGGTTATGTTGTTTACTCGATAAATCCTATCTGAACCCAAACTAGACTATCATGCTTGAAGCTATTTTATTTTCGTGAAAAATTAGTATTTCAAATTCCTTTTAAAATTATATTTTATAGAAAAATTACAAATTGTAACAATTTTAGGCTGCTCAGCGTTTGAAACCAAACATAAAACGTAAAACGTAAAAGTGAAAATGGATTTTTACGAAGAGATAAGTAAGTTTTTTAATGTGTTAAATGAAGTAATAAGAATTTACTTTTATCTTCATACTGATTTTCAGTTTACAGGAACATGGGTAGTCACTCTACCTTAATTTCTTAAACATTCAATAATGTTGGTGAAAAGTGGTTGAAGATAAAAACCCAGCATAGTACAGCTTTTACGAAAATCAAAATTGTAATATGAATCTCACGGATCTTGATACAGCTAGTATTATTCAGCCTATGGTTCCAACTTTCAATACAAAACCTCTAAATTCCACAAATGAATATTCTGAAGATTGGAACATCCCATTTTCGCGTCAAGACAACCAAATGCTTGACAGCAACTTGAATAATTACGCACAGGATTGGAAAACCGACAATTTTACAAGATGTAATGGAATGAAAATAAAATTATGAATAAATTGTATTTAAAAAATATTAACAAATAGTATTTATTGCCCTCATTAATATTTGAAAAATAATAATCTTATACTCAATTTTTTTATGTTCGGAAAATAAAGAAAATGAGCAGCTGATACTCCACACCCTAGGAGAAAAGATACATGAAGCCACTGGTTCTACTTCATAGTAGGTTTAAGATTGCAAATAAATATTTATACTTTCTTACGAATGTTATAGTGAATTATCCAATTTTGCAGACGAAACGATTGAGGATAATTATATGTTTGGATTTCTGAATAAAAAACAGAAGAAAGCTGAAAACATTGTTTTGCCTGTCGATTGAAATGTTACGAAAAAATAAATGAAACCGCTAGACAAAAGATTAATCAGGTATAATAGGGTTTAAACTCTTGCTTTAAAAAACGATATTTCTTAAAAACTGATATTAAAAGAAATGTTGTGGGCAGACGAACTGGAAATAGTGACGCACGAAATTATAACTATTCAAATCATTTTAAAACTCAGAATTCAGAGTATATTGCTGTTTGCCAGATATTTTTTTTAACAATTCTGGGATTTAAAAGTAAAAATGACACATTTTGCTTTAATTGCAGAACAAATAAAAACTTTTCATCCAGCCGCCTCATACTATCATAGAGTATATGCTCCCTGAAACTCTTCTTGGGGTAAGTCAAGGAGAGATGGATCTAGAGGAGAGATGGATCACTTCTCGGCATTTGGAGCCTGTCGTACCGACTGATCTAATGTTTTGCGAATGTGTCATGATACACAGACAAAAAGTTCCAGATGTCGCTTCTTTGCGACGTTTCGTTGCGCAGCTACAATAGATTGTTTTTTTTGACCTGCTCGAAAAATCGACGGAAATGTTTACTGTGAGTCAAAAACAATTCGTTTATCGTTCAGTGATAGAGATTTTTGCGAAAAGCTGAAATTTGATTTGTGGGCTATGTTGCAAGATAAGAAGGCATCGCCGGTAATTATTGAAAAATTTTTCCCAATTCCTTAAACACCCTTACTTTTATTGGCATTCGAGGAAAGATGGATCATATGTTTCGAGGAGAGATGGATCAGTTACAAACGTTATTATACTTTGTTTATTATTACTAAGCGACTTACTGCCGTCATTTGGAGTGAAAATTTTGCAGGTTATGTGCAGTGCCCGCACAATTTTGGCGTACAGGGCCAAAAAACAGATGAAAAACAAACAGCAGATGAAAAAACCGTGGCAAGAAGTCGAAAGTTTAATTTTCATTTTACTTTTCTTACATTCTAACTTTCATCTTACTTTTCACTTCTTTATTTTATTTAAAATACTTCAAAATAAACAAAATTATGATTCTTAGTCAATATTTGTATTAAATATGATGGTACCACTAATTTTTTATTCCTGATCCATCTCTTCTCAAAAGATACATCTCTCCTCGAATTTTTTTTCAAACGTCTCTCACGGTGTCAAATATTGGTACAAAGAAATTTATATTTGCATAGTCACTCTTTACGGAAACATAGTTAGAGGAATGGATATTTCATTTGAAAAGTTGGGTAATGAAGAGTGCGAAAAATGCGAAACCTTTAATCTCCACGATTCACTTTATTTAAAAGTAAACCTTCATCCTGACTGCCATGCTTGCAAGGATTAGTAAGGTTCATCATTCTAAAGTTATCGAAGATCGCGACAAAAATATCGCAGTCATGTTGCACAAGTTCCCATAAAGAAAATAACAGCATTCTATTCAGCAGACTCACATAAGGTAATTATGTTACCAAGGATGCTTCAGTTCAAAGTGGTCATGTTTACTAGTCTTATAATTGCTTTTAACGAGAGTTTCATACCACTTGGACCATGGGACAGCTGTACTACCGTGATTTGGAAGAACACCGTTAACTGCTAATCGAATAAGCCACCTGAAAGCAGATAACGTTTCTAGTTGAAATAATTAATTTAACCGAAATCGCGACTAAAAGTATTAATATTTTACTTTGAGTGTGTGCACACGTTTATGTTCTCTGTCACGTTTGACCATCAGGTGGAATTATCAATGCTGAAAACTAATAATGTCTATGACTTTCAAGGTTTTCAAAACTGTGTTCAAGCGGCTAACGGAAGGGATGTCAAAATCAAATCTATGACACCTGAAAACTTTTTCTACTGGAAAGATCACGCATCAGTTGCAAAGTGCAAGACGCCAAGTCACATACTGATGCTTCTATGGCAAACTACTTTTTGCAGTAGAGCACGACATATGCCAATGAAAGTTTAAAGAAATTAGACTTTCTCAAAACTAAAGTTATGAAACACATTACAAAAGAAGAAAGCAAGGCAGAATATCGAGAGATTTATGAAGCAAAGGAAAAATACATTATAAAGAACCTTCTTCCTGTAATGCCAAAGAATCGACGCTGCTATTGGGAAAAATTAACTGTAAACGATTTTCCTGATTTAATGACTTCTTTAGAATAAAAGAGTCCCCTGGAGGCTTTAGAAAAAATTTTCGAATTTTAATTTTCAAAAGATATATATGGATGTAAAATTTGATTGCGCATCTTTTTTTCTCAAGACAAAAAGTTGTAACTTTTTTAGTTTAAAAATTAAAGCCAAAAAACTTACTTTTTTGAAAAAGTCGATTTTAATCCGTTTTTCACTTCAACTCGTGCTCTGTACGTCAGTTTTTGGAATTTTTGAATAAAATTTTCAGAAAATATACCTTAGGGTATCCTTCGATTCATAGAGGAACAGGAATTCAAAATAAAAAATTAAAAAAATTTTTGATAATTTTTTTCTGATGCTCGGCGCGAATCGGATTTTTGTAACTTCCAGCGTTTCGTTTATCGAGCGAATTTTGAGCAAGCAAGGACTTCTCGTGACAAAAA
>NC_046660.1:132759784-132771070 GCF_010883055.1 Belonocnema kinseyi
AAATTAAAATTCGAAAATTTTTTCTAAAGCCTCCAGGGGACTTCGTTTTCGCACGAAAAAATTTTATGTGCCCTTATTGCATCCGGACCCACAATTAACAGAGAGTGGATTAGCGCCACTGTAATGTTAGCTAGCGAGCGCTGCTTGGCTTTCAGATGCGAAACAAACTGTCCGACAGGGGGTAGATACATGATAAACGATTTTTTTCCATAAAATGCATTTTTTAGGAAAAGCTGTATCAAAACACTTTGAAAGTCGCATGATTCTACTAGTTCAGACATTACGGCGAAAAAATGAGTGAAATTCTAGAAAAAATCGTACTTGCAATGTTTTTAATGAGAAAGTTTTGTTTAGGGTTCCTTTTTGACATATCAAAAATGCTAGAACAGATCAATTGCCAAACCGGATCTTATTTTTTAAACAGTTCCAAAAGTTACTTTTTCGTTGATGGATGATTCCCATTGCATTTTAGAGCAAAATGTTCAACAGAAGAAAGCAAGGAAACAAAATTTTGAACACATTTTGTTTAAAAAATAATCCGCTAGCTTCTATGGGTTCTGAGTTATGATATATTAAAAAATCCTCATTTTTTTATTTTCAGCGAAAAATCACTAAGTTTCTAAAAACACAGTGTATCTTCGTAAATAATTACTGCACGGAAAAGTGTTCCAAAGGTGAGTGAAACTAGACTCAATTTGCTGTAACCACAAAAAAGAACAATATCTTAACTATGATAGGTCACGAGTTATGATGCCTTCAAGCTGGCAATTGTTGCCTGTTTTTGCGGGTAAAAAAAGTGGACTTTAGTTTTTTCCCAATAAATCCTGTCAAGTTCAGTTAGTGTTGATTGTGCCAAAGGATGAAATAGAGTCTACGAAATTGAGCGTATATCTAAAATAAAGTCTTTTAGACCTATTATTTCGGGAATTGTAAGGTTTCAAAAATTTCCATTTTTTTTTGCATTTCTGACTAAAATAGAAGAATTTTGTTTTTGGAAATTACCTCATTTCCTGTGGATGCCACCGCAAAGTTCCTAGAGAATAAATGAAAGTGGGTGCCAATTTGGCGTAAGATAAAAAAAACTGCCCTAGCCCAAATAGGTCACGAGATACGACCTTGGTAAGGTGCACTTTTCATGCATAGAGGCACCTGAGCGTACCGTAAAGTAGAACTACGGACAAATTTCGAAATTTTTGAAACAAATAAGTGTATATGATTCATTTATTATGTATAATACGTCTTTTGACATTGACAAATAAATAATTGTTCATAACAAAAGCTTGATATCCCTACTTATGATTACTTTTTGGCTATTTTTTAGCATTTTTGTGGCAAAAAAGTCATTTTAATTGATTAAAAATGTGTAATATGTTTTTTTATCCATAAGCAAATATTTTTATTAATAATTGTTTATAACAAAATATTGATTTAATCACTGTTGAGTATTTTTTGATTACTTTTGTGCAATAAGGTACTTATCATTGATTAAAAACGTGATATATATTTTTATTAATAAACAAATAGTTTTCTAATAATAAACAAATACTTTTTAAATCATTATTTATTATAAAATCTTGTCATAATCACTTCTGAATACTGTGACCATTTTTGGCATTAAAAATAATGAAGTAATTAATTACTTGAAAGTAATGACGATTTTTTTATTGATGCAAAATATATATCACATTTTTAATAAATGATAAGTATTTTCTTGCCACAAAAGTAGTCAAAAAGTACTCCACAGTGGTTATAGAAATATTTTGTTATAAACAATTATTATTAAAAATATTTGTTAATATAATAATAATATTAATAAAACTCACGACCAATCACAGGTAGGATATTGTTCTTTTTTTGTGATTACAGGAAATTGAGTCTAGTTTCACTTTCATGGAAATTATCCGACCACGCAAAAGTAACTTTTGAAACTGTTTTAAAAAAAACCTCCCGGTTTGGCAATTGATCTGTTCTAGCATTTTTGATCAATCAAAAACGGCCCCTTAACGAAACTTTCTCATCAAAAACATTGCAAGTAGGATTTTTTCTGGAACAAAACTAACAGATGCCTGGACTATACATGCTTTGATACTTCGTAATATGAAACTACGTGATATTATATTTCTAAATATGATATTTCTTAATATAACATTCATCATCTTAAAAATAGAGTTTTAAACGCACATTTATAAAACAGTTTAATCTTTAAACCTTAAAATTATCTTATTTTTAGCTTTAAATGCTTAAATTCTAAAATATTTGATTTGAAACTTTTTCTTTTTTGGAGCTATCGAGTTACACCATGCTGTAGTCTCAAATGCAAATATTATAAGTATCAGCGCAGTTTTATATAAACATATTTCCAAATTTTATTTTAAAAACCTTGATAGTCAGTTTTAAATATAATATTTTCAGATTTAAATATTTCAAACTGTTTTGTTCTAATTTTAAAACATACGAAACATTCTGGTTTCTCAAATTTTACGAAATCGTTGAGTATGAGATTAGAAGACATGATAATATCCAATTTTCAGTTTAAAGGATTTGCAATTAAACAATTTTTAATCGAATGCCTCGAGAATCAATTCAAAACAATGAAAAATTAAGACAATAATTTCTCAGATTCAAGCCTTAAGAATAAGCCAAAAAATTCAACATTTTAAACTCAACTGAAAAAGAAACATTTTTCTATCGTATAATTAAATAATTTATTTATTTTGAATGGCTCCAATTTTAGAGTTCTGAATTTCCATGTTAAACGTTAAAGTTTTAATTTTTCCTCTCATAAATTTAAATTTTTGGATTAAAACTGAAATGATTGAATTTCGAAAGTATAACTGAACGTTAAAAAAATGTAATTCTAAATGACTTCACATTACTAAAAGTCATTTAAGTAGTTTACATTTTGCGATTAAGATTGAAATGTGTGAATTTCGAAAAGTATAATTGGCAGCTAATATTGTTCATTTCTAACGGATTTAAATTTGCTTGAAGTAATCACAATTTTTAAGGGTTTGTGTACAAAAATTTTGATTATCACAATTCTTCGCGACTAAATTTTTTTTAGTTTTAAATGAAGTTCAGATAGGTTTAAGTTTGAAGGTTCTGGGGTACACACTTTTTCTTTTTTAATGTTTCTCATTTAAAATTACTTTATATTTGGAACATTTATTCAGAAGAATTCATTTTTAAAGGTTAATAATTGATAGAAAATGAATATATATTTATTGGCGAAAACAACGTGAATTTATTATTTTGAGATAAGAAAACTTTCTCTACTTATTTTTTATGTGTAATGATAATTTTTTTAATTTAATAAAAATTTAGATTTCTAGAATTTCAGAAGCTTTCACTTTGAAACCTTTAGCTTAGTTTTCAGTTTCAAATTTTCAAATTTCAATCTTTTCGAATTCAAATTTATTAAAATTTAAAAGGATTTCATGATTATTATTTTTTTATTTTCAATGATTTTTATTAAAATAAATACAGTTTTCATTCCTTTGAATTTTAGTTGCTCTATTTTTCATAATTCGAACTGGAAAATATTAAATTTATAACGTAGCGAAATCATCCTATGTTTAAAAGTAAAGAAAGCTTAATTGAATCAATATTTCTTCTATTTAAATAAATATGTTCTAAAATTAATTAATAAGACGAACCAGCCGTAAATTCAAATTTTTCGCAGATACTGCTTTCTTGCGAACACCAAGGCTCCTTTCCGAGGCCCGGTGTTCGCAAGAAAGCAGTTTCTACAGATGCGGCGTTTTTGCATAATTTCAGTTCAAATTTTTTGTAGTATCTGCATTTTTTATAACAAATTAACATTTTTCAGAAATTAGAAGATCATCTGTAAATTATCCAAGAACGATAAAAAAAGTTCAAAAAGTAATTTCAAATCAACGGTCTACACGAATAATGATTTTAACAGTCTTCTGTCATTATCTCGGTTTGCTGTTTTTGTAGATACTGTTTCCTTACATATCACGGCAGTATTATACTCATTGAAGCCCTGTTTAACTAAATTTGAGTATCTACAGAACAGTGGCACACTGGAAAATATATTTAAAAAACTGAAAATTAAATTTGTGATTAAAGAGAAATGATGCTTTGGTTAAAATAAAAAATTGGTAATTACTCGTTATACCTGGACGCCTTAGTGGCATTTGAAAAAAACAGATCAAACTTTCTTGAAAATTGACAAGTCGAGCGAATCTTTTCGAAAATGAGTGCTTTTTGGCACACTGCAGGATAGCTTCACTAATGAATGTCATAAGTCACGGATGCATTCACGTAATTCAATAAAGTAATTCGAGTAGAGTACACGGAAAAAAATATCCATAACATTTTATAGAATTAATCCCATAGTAGAGGATACGATGGGTAGTTTAATCAAAGTTAAAATTGTCTTTGTTTTACATTGCGTTGAACTATTCAACGGAATATGTTGCAAAGTTCTATAAAACTTAAAGGGAAAGGTGAGGTAATCTCTATCAAAAGTCAGATTACGAAAAACGTAAAATAGTTCTATAAAATCTAAAATTCTAGCTAAAATAACGTCTATATCGAAGCAGTCTCGAAACTATAGAGAACAGTTCTATAAAATTATAACCGATTTTTCGCCACAAATTTTCCGTATTATTATATTATTACTATTATAGTATAATATTTGTTCACATGTTTAATCACAGAATTATTTACTATTACATAATCACTACACAATTTATAATCGCATGCTCTGAAAATTTTTATTCGTCACGGGTGCAGACCCTATAAGTTTCGCATTCCTAGCGCCTAAGGCCACTTGGCTAGCCTAGCTTGAAGTATGAAAAGAAATCTGAAATATAACCTACAGCTGTGCAGCGCCTTCTGCTGAAGATCTTTTGAAATTCGATTATGAACTTGAAGAACTTTAAAATTAAATAACACCCATTAAATCCCTTGAAATTCCTGAAAATTATCTTTAAAAACATAAAAATATTTGCAAATTACATGAATATCCTTAAACTCTTTTAAATATTTTAAAAATAATTTAGAGTGCTTTGTAATATTTTAAATTCCTTTATCGACTTATTAAACGATATTTAATCCATTCAAATGCCGCAAAATCCCTTAGAGTCACTAATAATTTATTGAACTCATAAAAAGTACTTTAAAGTCTTTAAAATCTCTTGAAAATTGTTGTACTTTTTGGAATTCTTTCAAAATACTTTGAAATTGATTAAAACCTTCTAAACAGTTGAGCATATTTTGTAATGACTCAATAATACATCAACTCTTTTGAAACTTGTGAGACTGTTATTTTATTTATTAAAATCAGATCAACACCTACCTTCGGTACTGCATCGTCCGGACCTTCGAATCGAAGAACAAATTCTCTATAAGTATGTTGGGCGCCAAGCTATCCATAGCCACTCAAAAACATCAAAAATTCAAATTATCAATATGCTACAGCAAAGCCTCAAAAAGGAAAAAATCTACAGAAAAATTCAACAACTGAAAAATTAGACAACAAATCCCAATGTCAAATCTAAATTTCCGTTAGATACAGTATACCGGAACAAAATTACGCTAGCTCAACCCTGAAAATCTAGTTAATGGTAGAGAGGGGGATCAACGGTAAAAATAAGAGAAATCCCTGAATTCAATAAAAATGAGATCAGTCAAAATTTAATATAACAAATAACACATGGTTTATTAACCTTTGGTACACATCAATTCTCCTGGGGATACAAAATCTTGTTTGTCAAAGTGACAATCCTATTCTACTTTACAATAAAGTTATTAGAACAAATTTTAGTACCCAAAATAGAAAATCTACATAAAACTATCTATATATCCTAGACTAAATAATCTATAATAGATTCGGCCCATTTCCGGTGGCGCTACTCCATGATGCTTAACTAAAGCTCACATTATTAGATTACAGGAAAATACTGACATAACCTCTTAGCATATATTTTGTGGTTTGCCTCTAATTCATGGTCTTAAACGTAAGTGCACAAATTTACGATCGGCCAAAAAGGGTACTCTGAAAGAAAGAACAAATTTTAAGTAAATGGGTACCCATTAGGTAAGCGAAACTCTGAGGCTTGCGGATTGCATAGCTGGCGAGGTATTAACTCAGAATGTTGGTAACAACGGAAAGCCGCCGAGATCCAAAGACACTCGATGAAGATGGCTGGATTTGAAGTACTGCCTTGAGACTAAACACGGGTGTGTCACAAAAGGCTTTGTAGCTTGAGCGCCAGGGGGGTGCTTCACGACCCCCCCCCCCTGTCCAGATTACAACCAACCAACCAACACCTTTCCAACGTCTGGTGGGACAGAAAGGCACCTCTGTGACTGGTCGGAGAAATAATATTGTTTAAATCCCTACATCTTTTGTCTAAAAAATTTTCAGATATTTTTCGTCTTTATCGTTACTTGGACAGATTTTATTTTATTGGACTTGACAACGAGAGATTATGTGAAACCATAGATTTTTTCATGAATTTTTCCCCCTTTCTCTCTCTCTCTTTGTTTCTCACTCTCACACAATCCCTCTCACACAATCCGTCTCCCACATCTCCACCTCTTTCTTATACTTTATGCCACTAATTTTCTTTCTACCTCATGCCATTACCCTGTCCTACTTTCTCTGAACAGGATTGAGGCATTGAAACCATAAAAAAGTTATATGGAAAATACAGTTTTCCCCATTTACTAAATATCTTCGTCAATTATTGACTAATTTGCATGAAAACTACCAAGCTATTTTCTGGGAAACGGCATTACGGGCAGGCGACCACCAAATACTTTGTTCACAATACTGGAACCCAGAGGGATACACTGCTGCCTACCATATATATGAATGAAGTGAATTTTAATGGGCTGTATAAGCTTCACTATATACTGACTAAAGATTAGATCCCACCGGTCACACTGGGTAAAATCAACCCCGGCATATTTTCGATCTAGAAAACGAGCTATGAAACCAATGTATATAGGACTTATCCCGCCATCCGTTATATGATATTTTAAATCTGCAACCTGTAGACACCTCTTAGAGAAGGCTTCACTCTATTAATGTTGTGATCAGAAGTATTGTGCAGGTAAAGATACCTTTCTCTTTTTATAAATTTCGTGATAAAGAATGAAAAGTAAAGTTGTTGCTAACAGCAAGAATCTAAACGGTCTTCTCTTTAGCAAAGTTTGGAAATTTTTGAATTAAAAAATATGGAATTGCAAGTCATTCAATTATTAAGATTTACGTTTCATAAGTATGCCATTTGAATTTCTCTTTGAACTGTTACATTTTGAGGATTTACAATTGAAAATTCGTCAATCTTAAACATGATTGATTTGTAAATATTTTCTTTCAATCTATATTGGTTGAAAATAAATCTGTTTGTTTGAAAATGATACTTCTTTAGTTAAGGATTAAAATATTATGCTTGCAAATTTTCCTTTCGTGCTTGAATTTAACTGTTTTTTATATTAAATTAAAACATTTTTTGGTCTTATGATCTACTATTACATTACCACCTCAGAGTTAATACTTTTTTATTAAAATTAGCTTATTTCTTCTTTTGAAAATTAATTCGTTTAACTGAAAATGTACGTATTCCAGTTAAAGATTCACTATTTTAGTGTTGGCTAAAACTCTAAAAATTTTATTGAAGGACTTATTTTGATTTTTTGAGCAATCGATCTCCAAAGATACAAGAAGTTTGGGAATCGAAAATTCCAAAGATACGACCATGAAAGGGGCTCCTTTTCTTGGGACGTTTAGATTTCGGGGGTAATTCTTGCTCACAATAGTACAGAGGCAGAGGGTACAAAATTCCGCTCGTTCCTTCAGAGTCGGGACGCTTGTATCTGTGAAGCATTAGCATCTTTGACGCTCGTATCTTTGGAGTTCGAGTGTATTCTATTTTTAGTTGAATATTCATGATTTCAAAATCAAAAATCCACTACATGGGTAAAAGTTTAATTACTAAATAAAAAAAAATTGTTGAAGATTCATCTGGGGTTGCAACTGTAACTTTTCATGAAAATTCTTTTTTTCGTTTGTTCAAAAGGGTACTTTATAACTTAAAATTTTATTTTTTCATTGGTTGTTTGAAAATAACCTTCTTTAGTTAATAATTCATCTTTTTTGCAAAAAATAAATCGTCTTTAATTCAAATTTCCTCTGTATTGATTGAGAATGCAACTATTTGGTTCAAAATGAATTTCTTGGTCAAAACATCATACTACCCAATTTTAAATTCAACTCATGTATAGAAAATTCCCCTTCCGTCTTAAATGATAATTCCTCAACAGGAATACCTACACTTTTAGATAAACAAATTAATGATCAAGAAGGAAAGAAACGAATTTAAAAAAAATTAATTCTCGATGAGTAATGTAATAGTAGATAGTTCAACCCAAAAGGATTTTAATTTTAAATAAAAAATAGTTAAATTTAACCATAAAAGACGAATTTTTAGGCAAAATATTTTATTCTCAACTAAATAAGATTTACTTCAAACCATACAGTGTAATTTTCATCGAATACATATTGAAGAATAAAGATTTGAATAATAATCATGTTCAAGATTGAAGAATTTTCAATTGTAAATCCTCAAAATCGAACTAATCAACAAAAATTATCATTTGCATACTTTTAAAATGTAATTCTTGGGCACTGAATAGTTCGCTATTGAATAATTTTAAAATTCAAGATTTTCCAAACTCTGAAAAAGGGAAGACGGTTCGGATCGCGCAAACCTTTTGATCATAAAGTTGATTTAGAGAAGCATACTTCTGATTTCCTTGTCCTTGTTTTTGTCTTGCGAGACAGTCCAAAGTAAATCACCTGTTGATAATAAATACACACATAAATTCGGTATTTTTAGAACGAAAATTGTGTTGAAAAATTTAAGATATAATACTACATTACGACATCTTAACAAGGGAATCGTGTAAAAAGTTATGTTAAAATAAAAATCCAGTTGATTTAGATTAAAATGAGCCTACTTATACACGAAAAATCAAACGCGACATCAGATAGTGCTCTCGCACCAATATTATTTGTCGCCGGCTGACTGTTTTCATGGCGGTCTTATTTACGCAAGAGGTACCCCTGGTCGTGACGTATGAATGACATTCGCATAGTTTACATTAAGCAAATCCTAGTAGTCCTGTCATCTGGAACATGAAAATTTGTTTGGCGAAAGGTGCAAAATTTTTCATTCCATTGGATACGTAATTTCCTATAAATTTGAGGGCTAAAAGTGTTTTTCAAAAATTAATGTAGAGAAAATTCTGCGTAAAACTAAAAAAACCGTTTTTCTATCACCAATAGTCTCCTTTAAAAAAAAACTTTAAAAAAAACCCAATTTTTTCCAATTTCCTTCTAGAAATTACCTTTTTTCTTCGTAGCTCGAATCCTAATGGTCAGATCTAAAAATGGTCAACAGGTATATTAAAGTAGACGGGCATACCTTTGACTAAAAAAAAAAACAAAAAAAAAACATTATCCTAACTATAATGGATCGCGAGTTAGTACCGATGAAAGGTGAACTATTTCAACATGAATTTACAGGTAAATGCCTATTTTTTGGTCTTTTTTCACGGAAACAACAGGATTCTAGGAGAAAAAAGACCAAAAAATAGGCTTATTTGGAAGATGACCTATTAAGAGAAGGAGCAGTCTCTTTTTTTTAACTCACGCAGAATTAGGTCCTGTTCTATTAAATTTGCAGGTCACCTTTGGTAAGTACTAAATCGCGATTTATTATAGTTAAGATAATGTTTTTTTAACTTTTAACTTACTTTTAAATTACTCTCAAATGCACACGAATGCACCAATGTAATGGAATGTGATATTTTGCACCGGTTTCCAAAAAAAATTCCGTGTTCCCGGACGAAAATCTGCTTACAGAACCTGACCCCATAATATGCATCACCAAATGAAGTACTTGAGGGAGAACAATTACTGCACCAGAAATGACCATCGTCATCTTATTTTTCCAACCAGATGACTGGACTATAGCGAGGTACACTATAAACCAAACTCACTTCGTACAGTGTTAAACCCACATTAAATGATAGAGATATGAGTCGCTATTTTTAACACTTACACGCGATGTATATCTGTATAAAACATGTTTCGTTTAAGTTCTGATGCCGGTTTGATAAATCAAAGTTTGGAACTTCTGCTTACACATAGCTTTTGTATCTAAATCACTTGCCCAGTCAGAATCACAATATGCTTTTTAAAAATTGTCTTCTAATGTTTCCCCTAAAAAATACTATGATTAGCAGTTCCTTTTAAATAGTTCAGTAACAATCTTACACCATTCCAAATTACTTGAATTTGTATTTTCTGCAAACCGACTGTAAACATTGATTATAAAAGCTAAATCAGGTCATTAAAAATATATGCGAATGAATAGTCTCTCTGTAAGGAAAAAAATCACTTTTTCTTCATTTAAATCATCTGTTTTTGTTAAACTAATAACTGAATCAGCTGTAATAGAAAGCGGAGTACAATCAACATAATTAAACTTAGTTAAAATCTTTTTAACCTAAGCACTTTAATGCCATTTTTAAGTTTTTGCATTCCTATATCTCTCGATTTGTATTGCGACAACAAATTTTCCTTCAAACATGCGATTAAGTTCAGACAACAAACCATTATTTTTTGCTACATCACCATGACAAACAATTACGTTGTCTACATTTAAAATCAAATACAAAGTTCAGTTTTTATTTATAAAATTATAAACTGTCTTTTCGCAACTTATTTTCTCGAAAATTGTGCTACAATCAGTATCAGTGTACAGTTAATAACATTTAGCAATTTTAGCTGCATTTCTTGAATATTACAACTGCAATAATTGCTATAAAAAAATAACTCCCCCTCCCAATTTTGTAGTACAAACTAAAAAGATACATAAGTATCTATGTAAGCGGCTATGTAAGCGGAACGCCTACTCTACCACAGCTAGAACAAGCCGGCAACAAAGAAAGAGAGGCGACACTAAGACCAACCGTGGGCAGGATTCCAATAGATGAAGAGCGATGCTTTACGACGCGGAGAAACATCAACACTAAGGTTTCTCTCAAGCCTAAAGATCTGGCTGAAATGGATGACGAGCTTCGTGCACATTTTTCCGGTGAATTCAACCTCTGGGCTATCAATTATTGTGTGTATAATGTAACGAGAGCTTTGGCCGATGCGAACCGTAAAACAAAACCAACGGCTGATCATAAGACCAAAAGACGAATGCATCAACTTGCCATAAAGATAGGCTGGGCAAG
>NC_046660.1:132771170-132784634 GCF_010883055.1 Belonocnema kinseyi
CTTGCTAATAGCCTAAAAAGCATCCCTGCGTGTCAACAATATGCTAGAACACTTGCGGGAAAAATACAGAAGGCGGTTGTCCTTGGGTCGCTCCGTGTTCTTTGGGTTCACGAGGCTTTTTCTGGATCGTCGTATTGATTCCTTTACAGACTGTAACCACCTATCTCACGGTTGTGAGACGTGGTTATGGCTGAAATTGTACCGCGATTTCGCTGGAAGCGGGTGCAATTTTTCAGATTAGCATCCGATCCCGGCGAAATCCTGCGGTTGTCCTTATGAGAAATTTTTAAATATATATATATATATATACATTCTAAGAGACAGGTGGATATGCCAGGACGGTTTCTTGTTTGGTTAGAACTAGCTCCGCTT
Source organism: Belonocnema kinseyi (assembly GCF_010883055.1). Lineage (NCBI taxonomy): Eukaryota > Metazoa > Arthropoda > Insecta > Hymenoptera > Cynipidae > Belonocnema > Belonocnema kinseyi. The sequence continues at coordinate 132,771,543 of NC_046660.1, forward strand.
CGCGACAGGCCGAGAAGTCACTGCGATCTCAATGACGCTTTTATTTTATCTGGGTATTTCCAGGAGGATTCAAGCATTTTAGTAACCAAGTAAAACCGCTTTGTTTTTAGATACACATTTCGAAACATTGAATTTTAAAAAGATTTATTAATATAAATTATGCAAAGTGAGAGGAAGTTCATCTTTTTCAACCCGTTTCAAGTATGGGAGATTAATGATTAACTCTTTCCAGCGTTTGCATAATTCAAGCGTTAGGACTTTTTCGAAAAATTCATAAACAAAAGAAAAGAATAATCCAAGAAACTGTTAAGAATTTAAGGTACAAGATTTTTCTTTAACCCATTTCAACATGGGAAATAAAAAATCCTTCCAAGGTCATCCTTAATGAACATTCGGCGGTTATTAAATTAAATCACAATTAAAAGAAATAATGACTAAACAAGGTGCAATTTAGATGAGCAAACATTCAAAATTCAATTAGATTTTTAACCTTTTGTTACGGCCTTCCGGCCGACAGAGAACCACTTGCAGGCATCAATTTTTCAGACGTGCCTTCTCTCAAATTCTCTTTCTAACTCATGCGCGCACACTTCTACCCTTTCTTTTCCTCCTCTTCTCTTTCCCCTTGACCAAGACTCTGGCTAACGAGGGAGCTCAACCGGCGGCGACGTGTTCCGAACCTTTCTTCAATTATAATTTTCCTTTCAACCCCAGGGCGGCTTACATAGGTCAAAACAAAAGAGAGGAATTGGATATCCTCGGTGAATCATTAATTTAACAAATTACTCCGTTAATAATTAAACTTATTTTATTTTAGGTATAAAATTTATATAATTAATATAATTGTACGTATTGTATTATGCACACGTGTATCCGTGACTTTCTTTTTATTCTTTTATTTTTATTTAATTTTTTTTTATTTTTATTCTTACAGGCTTATAATCTAGATATAAACTTAATAGGGTTTATTACGTCTATTCAGTCCTAACCAAATTCTTGATGTCTTTATTAATATTTAACTAAATAATGAATTATTAACAATAAACCCTTAATAGTCGTTGTAATAGACTTAGCTTCATCTCTTTTGCGGGTAAATGAAGATTAGGCCATCTTAAAGCATGTGTTTAAGTTTCAGCTATTTTTAACAGTATTAACTATTTTTAATTATCTATTAAAAATATAATAATTTAGATCTAAAGTGGCGCGCCGCACGAGGTTGAAATAGCGGGCACGGAAGGCGGTGTCCCCACCGCTCCGTTGTGATCCCATTTCCGGGATCGGGCCAATCAGCGGGCCAGAAGCCCCCTCTTCCACCGAGAGCTTCGAGATGGGCTGCCTGCGAGCAGCCAGCGACTTCACCAGTCAGTCGCTTATGAGTGTTAGCCAGGAGCTGCAGCGTTCTCTTTGCTCTCCTGCTGAATAAAGTACGCAGATTTTTCTTAAAATTCAGACTTTTAGTTGTTCTACGTCTGCCGGCGGCAGTCGTCTCTCACGATCATCGGCGTTTCGCTCGACTTTTCTATTAGATTTTTGTTGTTTACAACGTACCTTGTGCATGCGGTTAGACCGTCCCTTGCGCCCGGTATCATATTTCGTCCTTCGTTTCGCCCTCGCCGTCGTACCGTTTATCTTTACGTTTAATTATTGGTGACACTTATGCCGAGAGAAGGAGTAAAACGTCGACGTCCCGGTCGCAACGCGCTCGTCCGTCAGCGCCAACAGGCCGAGGAGGAGGCCGCGAATCTTGCCGTTCGGCCGCCCGAACCCGTACCTGGCCTGACACCCGCGCCGACACCCGCCCCCTCCCTGACACCACGTCTACGCCGTCCGGATCATCCCCAGCCTCACCGTCGACCTTTCGTGTGGCTGCTACAGGCGGCGATCTCCGGACAAGCCGGTACCTCCGATCCGCGATCTCAGAAACCGTGTAGTAAATCGACCACCTCGTGTTCCTTGCAGCTGCCCTCGTTCTTCCGGGAGACCCGTACTATTTTTCCCTCGCCGTTTATCGCTCCTTTTCAAGGAATCGACCTACAAAACGCCCGGCCGCTTGCCGCCTCTACACCACAGCATCCGGGTTACGAATTCTTGCCGGCGGTAGTGCCGTTACCTTGGTAGTATCTACGGTTACGCTTTTACCAGTCTCCGAGATCGCCCTTGCGTCCGAGCCTATCGATTTTTCTGGGGTGTACGATTCCGTCGCCCCTCTCTCCCGGAAATTGCCTTCTACCCCCAAAGCAACTCGCGCTACAGTCGTTGTCGTCTCGTCACGAGACCCTGCAATTCCGGGCCCTTCCCATAGGCACCCCCTCGCAGACTTATCGGAAGTCTACGATTTTCTCGTACCAACCACCTCCAAGGGACTTCTTCCTCCTACTCCAGGGAAATGGTACAATCCCGCCGTTCCAATCGCAGCAATTGACTTAAATCCATCTCACGGTCCTTCCGCGATCCAATCTTCCGATCAATCTTTGCAAGAAAGCATCATCAGCGAAGGTGATACACTATATCTCGCCGCCATGGTCCTGGCAACGCTTCATGTGTCCACGAAGAGCCAAGTGAATGTCACTACAGCCACCCACTAGACAAGGGGAGGCACAACGCTCTACGACCAGGCTAGGCGCGTATTTTAAATAAATAAAACGCTACTGCGAACTCTGATCCCAGAATCGAGTCTCAACTTTCTTTGCAACAACAAATTACAGGGCCGAGCGAAGCTCGTCCCCCCCCCCCCCCCCCCCCCCCCCCCCACACACACATGGATTGACCCCTCATACGGTGGTACATATCACTTTTAACCTTTTTAACTTCTTAATTATTTTTAAATTTCTACGTGTTCAATGGGACAAAAATGTACATTATAGGAATGGAAGAAAGAGAAGGAGGGGAGAGGAAGAGGGGCAAAGTGGTAGGAAGGAAAAGAGTTAAAAATGGGGAAGGGAAGGGCAGGAGCGATAAGAATTGGGAAGGAAGAGGGAAGGGAGAGGGAAGGAGTGGGAAGGAGAAGGCAGGAGAGGAAAGGATGGGGATGTAGGAAGGAAAGAATGCACCAGAGAAAAAAAACAGAGTTCGCATCTTCAATATTGCTTCGTTGAACTGCGTCATTCGAGGTCATCGTTTGTCGTCACCGTGACGCATCGCTTCCTTCGCTCATGTTGCCGCTCGCCCAGGTTTTTACTCTCGTGCATTATGGGGAGGGAAGGAAAGGAAAGAAATGGGAAGGGAAAGGAACGGGAAATGGAATGGAAGGGGAGGGAATGGATGGGAAGGGAGACAGAAAGGAAGGATGGACCCATTCACTTATTATATTTAAAAACAAAGAAAGGAAAATGAAATGTTGATTTTCAAATTTACATGAACTAATAATTACTTAAACAATTTTAATTAAAAAACTAAGAGCTTGCCCTTTTTCCTACAAGTCAATTTGCTTAGAAACTCAACTAAGATTGTCTATCCAATGACTCATTCTTATATTGCTTTGCAAATTTATAAGAACCATTAATTACTTAAACAATTTTAACTAAATCATTAGGAGCTCGCCCTTTCTTATACAAGTTAATTTGTTTAGTGACTTAACTAAAAATGCTTATCCAATGACCCTTTTCTATGTTGCTTTTCAAATTTACCAGAACTATTAAATATTTAAACAATATTGATTAAGAAACTAAGAGCTTGCCCTTTTTTCTACCAGTCAATTTGTTTAGGGACTCAAACAAGAATGTTTATCTAATGACACTTTTCTATGTGGCTTTACAAATTTACAACAATTATTAATTATTTAAACAATTTTAATTTAAAAATCAAGAGCTTGATCTTTTTTATACAAATTAATTTATTTAGCAACTCAACTAAACATGTCTATCCGATGAAATCTTTTTTATGTTGCTTTGCAAATTGACAAGGAAAATTAATTATTTAAACCATTTTAATTAAAAAATTAAGAGCTTGCTCTTTTTCTTACAAGAGAATTTGTTTAGGAACTCAACTAAGAATATCTATCCAATTACTGTTCTCTATGTTGCTTTGAAAATTTACAAGAACTATTAATTATGCAAACGATTTTAATTAAACAATTAGGCGCTTGCCCTTTTTTATACACATTAATTTGTTTAGTGACTCAACTAAGAGTGTCTATCCGATGACTCTTTTCTATGTTGCTTCGCAGATTTACGAGAAGCATTAATTATTTAAACAATTTCAATTAAGAAATTCAGACCTTGCCCTTTTTTCTACGAAACAACTTGTTTAGGGTCTCAACTAAAAATGTCCATCTAACGACACTTCTTTATTTTGCTTTTCAAATTTAAAAGAATTAAAATTTATTAAAACAATTTTAATTTAAAAATTAGGAGCTTAACCTTTTGTATACAAGTTAATTTATTTAGGAACTCAACTAAGAATGTCTAACCGATGACGCTAAGTATTAATTATTTAAACAATTATAATTAGAAAATTAGGAGCTTGACCTTTCTTATACAAGTTAAATTATATAGTGACTTTACTAAGAATGTCTACCCTATGACTCTTTTGTATACTTTTTGCATATGAACAAGAAATAATAATTATTTAAACAATTTTAATTTAAAAATTCAGAGCTTGCCTTTTTTAAACAAGACAACTTGATTAGGGACTCAACTAAGAATGTCTATCCATTGACTTTTCTCTACTTTTCTTTGCAAATTTAAAAGAACTATTAATTATGATAAAAATTTAAACAAAAAATTAGGAGCTTTCCGTTTTTTAAAGAAATTAATTTGTTTATTGACTCAACTAAGATTCTTTATTCGATTACTCTTTTCTTTGTTGCTTCGCAGACTTACGAGAACTATTAATTGGCAGCTTGCCCTTTTTTAAACCAGTGAATTTGTTTAGTGATTCGACTTGGAATATCTATCTGATGACTTTTTTCTAAGCTGCTTTGCAAATTTACGAGAACTATTAATTATTTAGACAATTTTAATTTGAAAGTGAAGAGCTTAAGCTTTTTGATACAATTTATTTAGGGACTCAACTAAGAATGTATATCCCATGAATCATCTCTGTGTTGCTTCGCAAATTCACAAGAACTAATTATTATTTAAGCTTGCCACTTTTTAAACAAGTTGATTTGTTTAGTGTCTCAACCAAGAATGTTTACCTATTGACTCTTTTCCATGTTACTTTGCACATTGACCAGAACTATTAATTATTTAAACAATTTTAATTAAAAAATTAAGAGCTTTTCTTATCTATACAGGTTCATTTATTTAGGATCTCAACTAAGAATGTCTCTCCGATGACTTTCTTCTACGTTGTTTTGCAAATTGACAAGAACCATTAATTATTTAAATTAGTTTAATAACAAAATTAAGAGCGTTCCTTATCTATACAAGTTAATTTATTTAGGAACTCAACTAAGATTGCCTCTCCGTTGACTTTCTTCTACGTTGCTTTGCAAATTGACAAGAACCATTAATTATTTAAACTATTTTAATAACAAAATTAAGAACGTGCTCTTTTTCCTACAAGAGAATTTGTTTAGGGACACACCTAAGAATGTCTATCCAATGACTTTCTTATATCTTACTTTGCAAATCTATAAGAATTATTAATTATTTAAACAATTTTAATTAAAAAATTAAGAGCTTGCCCTCTTTAAACAAGTTAATCTGCTTACTGACTCAACTATGAATGCCTATCCAATAGCTCTTTTCTAACCTGCTTTTCAAATTTACAAGAACTATTAATTATTCAAACAATTTTAATCGACAAATTACGATCTTGACGTTTTTTATACAAGTTAATTTATTTAGGGATTCAACTGATAATGCCTATCCGATGACTCTTTTCTATGTTGCTTTGTAAATTTACCAAAACTATTAATTATGTAAACAATTTTAATTAAAAAATGAAGAGCTTGCCCTTTTTCCTACGAGACATTCTGTTTCTGGACTCAACTAAGAATGTATATCCGATGACTCTTTTCTATGTTGCCTTGCAAATTTACAAGAATAAATAATTACTTAAAAATTTTAATTTAAAATTAAGAGCTTAACATTTTTAATACAAGTTAATTAATTTAGGGACTAATATAAGAAGGCTTGTCCGATGACTCTTTTCTATGTTGCCTTGCAAAATTACAGGAATAAAAAATTATTTAAACAATTTTCATTTAAAATTATAAACTTAACATTTTTTATACAAGTTAATTAATTTAGAGACTCAACTAAGAATGTCTATTTGATTACTCTTTTCTATGTTGCTTTGCAAATTTACAAGAACTATCGATTATTTAAACAATTTTTATTGAAAAATTAAGGGCTTACGCTTTTTTATACAAGTTAATTTATTTCGGGAGTCAACTAAGAGTGTCTGCCCGATGACTTTTTTCTATGTTGCATTGCAAATGTACAAGAACTATTAATAACTTAAACAATTTAAATTAAATACTTAGGACCTTGCCCTTTCATATACAGTTCAAGTTATTTCGGGACTGAAATAAGAATGTCTATCCGATGTCTCTCTTCTATGCTGCTTTGTAAATTTACACGAAATAATAATTATTTGTACAATTTTAATTTAAAAACTAAGACTTTGCCCTTTTTCAACAAGTCTATTTGCTTAGGTTATCCACCAAGAATATTTATCCTATTACTCATTTCTATTTTGCTTTGCAAATTTACAATATCTATTCATTATTTTTACAATTTAAATTAAATACTTAGGAGCTTGCCCTTTCATATAAAATTCAAGTTATTTTGTGACTCAACCAAGAATATCTACCCGATGATTCTTTTTTATGTTGCTTTGCCAATGTACAAGAAGTATTGATTATTTAAAGAATTCTAATTAACTACGCAGAAGCTTGCCCTTTCTTATACTAAGGGACTCAAATAAGAATATATACCTGATGACTTTTTTCTATGTTGCTTCGCAAATATACAAGAACTATTGATTATTTAAACAAGTTTTAATGAAGAATTAAGAGCTTAACATTTTTTATACAAGTTAATTAATTTAGGAACTGAACTAAGAATGTCTATCCGCTGACTCTTTTCTATATTGCTTTGCATATTTACAAGAAATCTTAATTATTCAAACAATTTTATTTAAAAAATTAAGTGCTTGCCCCTTTCTCTGGAAGGTAATTTTTTTAGGGACTTAACTTAGAATGTCCATCCATTGATTTATCTCTTCTTTGCTTTGTAAATTTAAAAGAACTATCAATTATTAGGAGCTTGCCCTTCCTCATACAAGTTAATTTGTTTACTGACACAATTAAGAATGTCTATCCGATGACTCTTTTCTGTGCTGCTTTGTAAATTTACAAGAACTAATAATTATTTGAACAATTTTAATTTAAAAACTAAAATCTTGCCCTTTTTTCTACAATCTATTTGGTTAGGTTATCAACCAAGAATATCTATCCTGTTACTCATTTCTATGTTGCTTTGCAAATTTACGATATCTATTCTTTATTTTTACAATTTCGATTAAATAATTAGGAGCTTACCTTTTTTATACAAGTTAAATTATTTAGGGACACAAATAAGAATGTCTAACTAATGACCAATTTAGTGACTCAACTACGAATGACTATCCGATGTCTCTTTTCTATGTTGCTTTGCAAATGTACAAGAACTATTGATTATTTAAACAATTTTAATTAAATATGCAGAAGCTTTCCCTTTCTTATACAATTCAATTTATTTAGGAACTCAACTGAGAATCTATACCACATGACTTTTTAATATGTTGCTTTGGAAATGTACAAGAACTATTAATTATTGAAACAATTTTATTTGAAAAATTAAGAGCTTAACCTTTTTTATACAAGTTAATTTGTGCAGGGACTCAACTAAGAATGTATATCCGATTACACATTTCTATGTTGCTTTGCATATTCCCAAGGAATATTAACTATTTACAAAATTTTAACATAAAAATTACGAGCTTAACATTTTTCATACAAGTTAATTTATTTAGGGACTCAACTAAGAATGTCTAAACAATTAATTTTTTCCACGTTTCCTTGCAAATATACATGAAACATTAATCACATAAACAAGTTCGTTTGTTTAGTGAATCAACTAAGCATGTCTATTCAATGACGATTTTCTATGTTCCTTGGCAAATTCACAAAAACTTTTCATTTTCGACACTACTTTAATTAAAAAATTAGGAGTACGCCCTTTTTTTGAAAAGGAAGTTTGTTTAGTGACTTAACTCAGTAGATCTATTTGATGACTCTTTTCTGTGTTTCTTTGCAAATTTACAAGAACCATTAATTATTTAAACAATTTTATTTAAAAAATTAAAAGCTTGATTTTTTATACAAGTTTATTTATTTAGGGACTCAACTAATAACGTTTATACGTTGACATTTTTCTATGTTGATTTGCAAATTGACAAGAACCATTAATTATTTGAAACATTTTATTTAAACAATTAAGAGCATGCCATTTTTTATACAAGGTAATTTATTTAGTGACTCGACCAAGAATGTCCAGCCAATGAATCTGTTCTATGCTGTTTTAAAAATTTACAAAAACTATTAATTACTTAAACAATTTCAATTGAAAAATTAAGAGCTTGAACTTTTTTATACAATTTAATTTATGTAGGGACTTAACTAAGAATGTCTATCCATTCACTTTTTTCTATATAGCTGCACAAATTGACATGAAACATTAATAATTTGAACCATTTTAATAAAAAATTAAGAGCTTGACTTTTTTTATACAAGTTAATTTATTTAGGGAATCCACTAAGAATGTCTATCCGATTACTTTTTATATCCTGCTTTGCAAATTTACAAGACCTGTTAATTATTTATACAATTTTAATTAAAAAGTTATGAGCTTGCCATTTTTTATACAAGCTAATTTGTTTAGCGACTCAACGAAGTACTCCTAACCGATGACACTTTTCTATGTTGGTTTGCAAATTTACAAGAACTATTAATTACTTGAACAATTTCAATTATAAAATTAAGAGCTTGAACTTTTTTAAATCTCTTTGCTTTTAAACATCTTTTCTGCGTTGATTAATCTTTTCTACGTTTCCTAGCAAATGTACAAGAAACATTAATCATTTAAACAGTTTAAATTGAAAAATTAAGCGTTTGATCTTTTTTTATAACAGTTAATTTGTTTAATGACTCAGCTAAAAATGTTTGTCCCATGACTCTTTTCTATTTTTCTTTGCAAACCTACAAGAACTATTAATTATTTAAACAATAATAATTGAAAAATTAAGAGCTTGCCCATCTTTATACAATTTAATTTATTTGGGGTCTCAAATAAGAATCTCTATCCGTTGAATCTTTTCTATGTTGCTTTGCAAATTTACAAGAAGCATTAATTATTTAAACAGATTTAATTAAAAAATTAATAGCCTGGCATTTTTTATATAATTTAATTTATTTTGGGATTCAACTAAGAATGTCTATCCGATGACGCTTTTCTATGTTCCTTGGCATATTTACAAGAACGATTAATTTTAGAAAGAACTTTAATTAAAAAATTAGGAGCTTCCCCTTTTTTTAAAACGGAAATTTGTTTAGCGAATCAACTCAGAATGTCTATTTGCGGAACCTTTTCTATGTTGCTTTGCAAATTTACAAGAACCATTAATTATTTAAACAATTTTATTTGAAAAATTAAAAGCTTTATCTTTTTTGTACAAGTTAATTTATTACGGACTCAACTAGGAATTTCTATCCGATGACTCTTTTCTATATTGCTTTGAAAATTTACAAGAACCATTAATTATTTAAACAATTTTTTTTAAATTAATAGCTTGCCCTTTTTTAAACAACTTTATTTGTTTAGTGACTCAACTAAGAATATCTATCCGACGACTCTTCACTATGTTGCTTTGCAAATTTAGAAGAACTATTAAATATTTGAACGATTTTAATGAAAAAATTAGGAGTTTGCCCTTTTTTACACAAGCTAATTTGTTTAGAGACTCAACTAAAAATGTCCATCCAATGTCTCTTTTCTATGCTGCTTTATAAATTTAAAAGAACTGTTGAGTATTAAAACAATTTTACTTAAAAAATTAAGAGCTTGTCCTTTTTTAAGGAAGTTAATTTGTTTAGGGACTCAACTAGGAATGTCTATTCATTCAGAACAGCTTCTCTGCTTTTTGGACCTAATGATTCCATGTCTATTTCATACTCAGATTCATCACTTTTATCAGTCTGAGCGACTAGCATAAAGGTTTGACTTGATCTTATAATCAGGCTGATGCCAGGAGCAGGAAAAGTCATGTTTATGCCCAGTTCTTCGGCCATCATCTTGAGATGTATTGACAGTGTGTTTAAAGCTGTATAGAGAACGGAAGATTTTGAATTTTTAGTTCTCATTCAATTAAATTTGTATCCTATTTGTAACAAGTATCGCTTCGAATCATAGATTATCCTGTTTCAGATACATTGTTACTGGAAAACCGCACAGCAAGTATTCTCACAGTAATTTAGCTAATTGATATTCAAAAGCTAAAACACATTGCAATTTTCACTTCAAATCACATTGAAACAATAATTTTACATAAATTTAAACCAAAAGAGCATCTACGAGCATTTAAACATTAAGTTGCGAACTTCCAAATCATTTGTATCGAAAAATTGTATATTTGAAATTAATAACATTCGAATTAATTATTCTTGACCATGATCCAGTTCAAAATGTTGTAAAATAATGCCGCACTATTTTAATAACTCTTAAGTTGTGTTAATTCCAAATTATTATTTTTGATGTTTGTAAAATTTGAAATACGCTTTTAATATGGTTCAAACTTATATGCATATACATACAGATACAGAAGCACATAAAATGTATACAGTGTCATAATAAGAGTTTGACTTTCGAACATGAACGAGAGCATTTATAGTACGAACTGAGCTTTTACCGACATGCACGCGCTGGCGATCAAAGTTCACGTTACTTTTCTCGCTCCTTCTAAACGAAAAGCACTCTGCGCGTTTTCGAGCACACACCTGCTTTTGGCGCCATCCTAGATAACCTGTCCTTCGGCATATGTAACTCTTTATCACCTACCTCTTAAGCTGAGCACCTTTGGAATTCGATTGCCTGCTGGTCCTATCCATGTGGAAACTCTTTCCGCTATCTTGTCAGCAACAAAAAAAGAAGCCCTTCGAGCTTCCATGGAAAAATCCCGCACCTCTTTTCAGCACACTCTCGAACTTTTCATTCTAAACATCATCAACCGAAAAAAACACTTTTCACATAAGCACTTTCGAACTTGTCACAAACTTTTAGAATTGCCGTAAATTCGAAAGAAAAGAAATATTCCTCAAAACCTCTCAGTCCTCGCGCAGTGGAAACGTGCCGGGCCCATAACCCGATGAAATTTAAAAATTACAGAGCAACCCAGAGTGAGGAGTCTCGAGGGTATCTTTAATAAAACACCGTTTACTAATTATCCAATTCACAAGTATTTTTCCTATCAAACTATAATATTCATGAACTTTTCGGCGTAACGAGAACTGAACACTCCTTGAACAAGCGACTAGAGGAGAGATAGAAGAGGCGCGAACAGGGCCCAAAGCAGGCCCCCCTCTTCTGCTTCTTGTAGCTGAGCAGTGCTGTAGATTCACGAAGGCTGATGAGAATATTTGACAGGACTCAACTAGGAATGTCTGCCCGGTGACTATTTTCTATATTGCTTTGCACCTTTACAAGATATATTCATTATTCAAACAATTTTAATATAAAATTAGGAGCTTGCTCTGTTTTATACAAGTTGATTTATTTAGCGACTTAACTAAGAATGTCTACCCATTTACTCTTTTCTACATTGTTTTGCAAATTTACAAGTGCTATTAATTATTTAATCAATTTGAATTAAAAAATGAAGAGCTTGCCCTCTTTTAAAGAAGTTATTCTGTGTAGGGACTCAACTAAGAATATTTATCCGATGAATCTTTTCTTTGTTGCTTTGTAAATTCACAAGAACTATTAATTATTTGAAAAATCTTAATTGAAAAATTAAGAACTTGACCTTTTTATACTGGATAATTGGTTTCAGGACTTAACTCAGAATGTCTATCAGATAAGTTTTTTCTATGTCGCTTTGCAAATTTACGAGAATTTTTAATTATTTAAACAACTTCAATTAAAAAATCAAGAGCTTGCCATTTTTAAAGAAGTTAATTTGTTTAAGGACTTAAATAAGTATATTTATCCGATGAATCTTTTCTCTGTTGCGTTGCAAATTCAGTAGAACTATTAATTATTTAAACACATTTAATTAAAGAATTAAAAGCATCACCTTTTTTATACAAGTCAATTCATTTATTCATTCAAATGAGACTGTCTATCCGATGACTCTTTTTTATTTTGGTTTTCAAATTTACAAGAATTAATAATTATTTAAACAATTTCAATTAAAAAATTAAGAGCTTGCGCTACTTTCTACAAGTCAATTTATTTCTAGACGCAACTAAGAAAGTCTATCTAATGACTCTTTTCCAGGTTGCTTTGCAAATTTACAAGACCTGTTAATTATTTAAACAATTTGTATCACAAAATTAAGAGTTTTCTCTTTTTTCTATGAGTCAATTTGTTGACGGAGTCAGCTAAGAATGTCTATCCGATGGCAATTTTCGATGTTGCTCTGTAAATTTACAAGGTTCGTTAACTATTTAAACAATTTTAATTAAGAAATTAATAGTTTTCTCTTTTTTCTACGCGTCAATTTGTTGACGGAGTCAACCGGGAATGTTTATCTGATGACTTAGTTTTATTTTTCTTTGCAAATTTATCAGAAATCTTAATTATTTAAACAATTTTAATTGAAATTTTTCTATTTACCCCGTTGCTTTAGCGTATACGTGTATAAATGAACAATGCGTTGGGGAGGGGGCAATGGGGGGTATATCCGGGTATAGAGGAGAAGAAAGATGAAGGGGAGTAGAGAATTTTCACTCGTGTGAGAGGGCGGGGTGGGGAGTGGAAAGGTGGATCACATGGCGCTGTCTGGGCGGAAACTATTTGTGCGGCGCAGGAAATGTCTGAGTTTGCCAAAGCGGGTTATTTCGAGCGACGAGCCACGTGTCTATTCCTTACATACCCTGAGGGCGAT
>NC_046660.1:132784644-132803676 GCF_010883055.1 Belonocnema kinseyi
TCCTCTTTCAAGATCTTCTGCCAAGCTGACAGGCCATCCATAGATGTAGGACTCGCTGGGACGTAGCCTCTCGTAGGATCTTAGACTTTGTGGACACGGTGTGCGGCATTTTGTGTTGTTTTTGTTGCACTTAGCACGATGGCGCTGTCGGCCGGCGGATCCGAAATCTCCACGGGGATGAAATTTACGTGAATGAATTCGCCGGTTGCCGTTAACGGTGTTGCGGAGGCCGTGGGGGCACCATGAACTGCTGGGACAATCCCCTACTATAGGTCGGCTCGGTCCCGCCGTCGGGAGTCCGTCCCGATGAACCAAATTGACAGTCCTTGAAAGGTCGACGCTGACGTAGGTCTCGAGTACCGTCTCGTCCACGAGAGATCTCGAGGAAATTCCAACCCCTTCGATATTAGGGTGCGAGTTGCCCGGGCTATAAGGGGCACCAAAAATTCTATCTGCAGCAGAAACTATAGTTGGTCATACCTGCCCGGCTACTGGCGAGCTTCTTCCTCCAAACGCAGACGTTCGGCTTTCCGTCAGGCCGCTTCTGCCTGGCTCTGCTCCTCTTGGAGCTGTCAACGCGCCTCGTTGTCTCTACGCGCCTCCTTCTCCGGACGTCGCTCCTCTTCGCGCCCACTGGCGCGCTGTTGGTTCGCCCAACGCACACGTTCCGCGTTGACCGTCCGTCGGGCGGCAATCCTACGTTCGGGATCCTCGCGGGGAAGGAGAGCTTCCTCAGGCTGCCTCGCCCAACGGCGCCTCGCCCGGCGATTAGGTTGCAATACACTTTCAGCCCCTGTCATAGAGGGTTTTGATCGGGTTGCGGCTCCGTACACGCAACAGACGTACGGAACTAATGCTCACTCTGTCCGTCGAGAATATCACGACACTCGGCCCGCTTTCTAGCTCCTTCGGTAGTGGCTTAGAAACCTTTCGGCCGGCTAAGTTCACTACAGGAGGAGGTTGACTGAACGAGGGGAGAGCAACCTTTCGGCCAAAACTTCACCCGGTTAGCGAAAGACACCGAGCGTTTTCCTAACGGTGGCACTGACTTGTTTCCCAGGCTCCACAAACGCAAAGACTAACACGAATCCAAACCACGGGTATTCCGTCACACGGCCGCCGGGTGGGAGGAAATGCACTTTTTTCGTTCAGAAATGTCCAGAGCCTTCACTTTTGGTCCCATTTTTAATTTTTTTTAAAATTAAAGTTCATTCAATTCTGAAGAGCTTGACGCTCAGAACTTTTGTCTCTTCTGCTTGTTTATTAATCATTTTTTCACTCAAAGTATGGGAAAACTGAAATTTTTAACATAACAATTTTTTACGCTTTAATAACTGATTATATAAACTCTATATTGTCTTAAATGAATGTTTAGGGACTCTTAGAATAAAAATAATTTTCTCGTTAGTCCATTTATTTATTATAAACAAATTTTATGAACAAATTAACAAATAGTCTTATTTTCGGTGAACAAAAATTTTCTGGTTACTAAAGTGCTTCATATTAATGTCGGAATGATATATAATTACAAGAATAATTTAAAAGTTTATAATAAAAATTGTTTTAAACAATTCTTACGGAAAAATATATAAACTTCAGATTTTTTTATATTATAATTTCCTTCAATCACCAGAACGACTTCAGGCATTTCTTAAAATAATAAATATTGAATAATATTTAATGAAATATAACAATTTAAATTTGTATAAACAAATTAGATAAAAAAATTCAAAATTTGGGCCCCGTCGCAAAGAAATTTTTCTGTTTTTGCACTGGAAATGTTTTAACCTATTAGATGAATGACTGCTAGTCACAAAAATATTTGAAAAGTTAACAATAACAATTGTTATGAATAATTCTCGTGATAAAATATTTAAATATAAGGTTTTATCAAATTTTCATTTTCTTTAATTGCTAGAATGGCTATTGATATTCCTGAATAATGTATCCTTTATACTATTTAGTAAAATATAACAACTTAAACCTTTATAATTTGGAATTGGAATGGAAGCTTCTAATGTGTCCCCTAAGGATTTACATTTTTCTTACACCTTCTCTATTCCTTTACACACCCTCCACACACTTACTTGACGGTGGAAGAGGGACCTACAGTTTAAGGTGGGTTCCGAACCACCAAGAGCAACAGCCTTAAGTACTTAGAGAAAACCTTTTTCTCTAGAGATACCGGTCCCACGACTCTCCGGAGATGAACAACTCCCTTGCTAGGCTAGTGTTCACCGCATGGGCCACGGAGACTCTACCAGAGTGCGAGGCGGGAATCGAACCCGCAAGCCGAAGGAGTGGGTCCAAAGCCTACGCTTTAGCCCCCACGACCATCGTCCCACTTTAAACCTTTATAAATAATTTAGATAAATAAATTCCAAATTTTGGCAGTTTCTCTTAGAAATAGTCGGGGTTTCAATCGCAATGGATTGAGAATGAATCATAGTACTACATGCTAAGATTCATTCAATATAAAATCTTTTGACAATAACCCACCGACTTGATAGAAAAACCCTTTGGTTTGCAGAGATTCATATCAGAATGGAAATCAATGCAGAAAAACAAGTACTTTTTCATAAATTTCACAATTTTGAAATATTTCTTCTTTCGTAACTGATACATTGATCCGAACTCACTAACAGTTTGCGTGCTAAATCACTGTTAGTAGTAACATGAGAAAACTTGCTCTGTACTTGTTAATTTATGCAGAAGGTACGCAATTCTTTCCACTGACTCCAAGTCTATCCCTGTAATGTCTGCTGCTATTTCAGGGTCTGCAAAAAACCTCCTTGCGGTATTTCCGTGATTGGATGTGCCTGAGCCTTGTTTTATTGCATCTATTACCAATCCTGTCTTGTGATAAAAAGATTTGCAAATTCGAGTCTTTGCCTTCTTTTGCAAATCTTTATATACATCCGCATCTACTCACCATTTCTTAAAATCGAGTCAATAGGCTATATGTGAAAGATTTTCCATAAAGTGAATCCTAGCATGTAGCGTTGACAATCCATAATCATATGACTTCATATCTATAACTTTGCCTTTGACTATACCTAAGTTATTATTGTCTTCAGGTGTAGCTTGACAAATGTAGCAAGTCATAGATGTTAAAGTTCCAGAAAGAGCCTGGCAAACTTTCTGGTCGAGCATCGTCAACATCATATCAATTTTGATTACAAAAGTACCGGAATCGTTCTTTATTATTGTGGGCTTCATTTTATCGATTTCTTTTTGAAGTGATGATATTACTGAATTGGTTTTTTCTGGGGTTTCTTGTGTGAATTCATATAGTATTGGCCTGTAATATGGTGTTGACGTTGGATCAGGATTTTGCCATGATACAGAATTTACCAAATTCTCTAAGTGAAGTCGCAGTGGTACCATTCATACCGTAAAGATACTATTATCCACCATATCTGGATCATGTTTCTTTTGCTTGTACGTGCTTTGGCTTGAAGAACCATCACAACCGTCTTTCACAATTAACTTCAAGTTATGAGGTTTACTTATATCCGTGAATGGAAGAGAAATATCGCGATTTTTGAAAATCCGAGATATCCTATGATCTAATAAAGATTTTAAACCGATTGTAAAACCCTTTTCCGTTACCTTCATCGAATCTGGATAACATTCTTCTTTAGCTTTTGCCAAATAGTCGTATGCTGGGTAAATCTCAGCATTTCTCTTTTTTGCCTGCATATGGATCATGTAATATTGACTTTTAGACAAATCAGCTTTCTCTATTAACGCCAACGCCGAATGTGTAAGGAATTCGGAAATCATTCACATTTGCACTTTCATCGGAAGGTAAAATTGAATTCTGATACTTTTGTCCTATCACATAGATTTAGCAAACATAAAAAAGACTCTCTTATTTCGAGGTCAGTTTAATTTTCACGTATATCCTTTAATTTACTTCGTTTTGTTGAATTAGAACATTCTGCAAAGTCACCTGAGTTAGGCCTTCCGCATTTGTCATTACTTTCAGGTAGAAATTCCACGATAAAATATGTGTTCAACCGACCTGTAAACTTGTTGTTGAAACAAGCTTTACTAAATGCTGAACTCTCCCAATTTCTTTTAAAATGAGAGATAAAATCATGATTCAATTTGTTTTTAACCTTTTTCAGTTGTTTATCTCTTAAATTAAATTCTCTTTTTAAATACTGCGCCAAATCGTCCACACCTCCTTTGGAATTTGAAATCAAAAAATCGGATAGGGTTTTTCTTTTGAGAACTTTCAATGCATCCATTTTATCTTAATGGAACATTATTTCTTGGACAAATATTAAACCCAACCAATTTTTTTACAATTGCCTAAAATTATTTAGTACTTATATCTATTTAACACGAAATCCCAGAATTAGAAAACGAAACAAATAAAGAAAAAAATATAATGTAATGCAAAAAACAATACAACTGTGAAAAGAAAACTCTTAGTCCAATACACATGCTTCTGAAATAGAATATTGAAACAAGTGAAAGGTATTAAAACAAAAGATAACGCTGAATACCATGGCTAGGGAAAAGAATTCTATTTCTAAATTATTCATTTGCAGTGAAATTGACGAAATTTGAAATTTTTTTGTCTAAATTTTTTATAAAGATTTAAGTATATATTTTACTCAATATTATGAAAGATACATTTTTCAGGAATATCAGTGGCAATTCTGGCGATTGAAGAAAATAAAAATTTGATAAAACCTTAAATTTGAATATTTTATGACCAGAATTATTTACACCAATTGTTATTATTAACTTTTCTAATATTTTTGTGACTAGCAGTCATCCATCCAATAGCTAAAAACAGCTTCAGTGCAAAAACAAAAAAATTTCTATGCAAAAGGGCCAACATTTTGAATTTGTTTATAAAAATTTAAATTGTTATATTTTGTCAAATATTATTAATATTTATTATTTTAAGAAATACCTCAACTCGTTCTGGCGAATGAAGGAAATTATAATTTGAAAAAGTCTGAAATTTAAGTATTTTGCCATAAGAATTGCTTATAACCATGGTTATTATAAAATTTTAAATTATTCTTGTAATTATATATCATTCCTATATTATTGTGAAGTCACGATCCTCCTTTCTTTAATGGCGGTGAAATTCTGTAGTCGATGCGATGCAGTTTGGGAAGGCGGGGAGGTTTTCACCGATATCACTAAATAAACTCAGGCGGAAGGCTAGTGGCAGATATTATTTATTTGAGAAGATAAAGTAGAAGAAGAGACATAGCGGATCTATCCTCTCAAAAGTTCACAGAGTGACTGCCGTTTTAGTCTACGTTCCGACTCTCGGTGACCAAGCGTGAAGCTGACCGAGAGCAGTGGGAGCGGAAGCGGGCCCGCTGATTGATCGCGAGGTCGACAATGAAGTCGCAGCCAGCGGTGGTGGAGCACTGCCTCGAACGCAATACCTCGTCCTTCGCGCGTCGACACGGGAATTCGCTAAATTCTAAATTGTTTGAACTGTATTTTAAAAATATAAATACTCATGCTAAAAATCTGAAATTTTAATATTGACCTAAGGGCAACCCTAGCTTCGTTATTCCAAATGAAGTACTAAGGTAGGACAAACAGAACAGTTGCTGGAGTTTCTTGTACTAATTGTCGACGCTAGTGTTTGTTTACTAATATTTAACTTAAATTCAAAACATGATTCACGAACTTCAACAATCCTTCTGTCCCGACCTAAATAAATTTAATTCGTTCTTACAGAAAATAATGAGTTAAGCTATTCATGCGTCTACGATTTTATTTCCCGTTATGATGATAACCATGGGGATAATTATAGCGAAAATAAATCATTTCATTTCGTAAGACGAATAGCCGCAATTTGCCCGTTTGATCTTTATTTTCCGAAACCTCGAGCTACGGGCAGCGCATATTCATTTTCTTGCTAATTGTTGTCTTTCATTTTCATCAGTTTTCATACGCTTCCCGGTAACCCGAAGAATCGGTTGAGATCCTCGTTGCTGCCAACACGCCAGAGTGAGAGAAAAGAAGGGAGGCGTACGTGTTTCAGATCTACCGCAATGTATTTCGTAGAGAGCAGGGCCCCCAAGCTGGTATGTATTTCACCGTGACAAAGCTTTAGGTAGACAGTTCAAAGCCCTGTCTCTGAGCCCTGTATTCGCCACACACAACCTCTTTATTTTTTTTATCACAAATGTGATAAACCACTAAAAATAATTAATAAATGTGTTTTTTTTTTCATTTTATGGAGATACGTTTTACAAAAAGGCTGACAATTTCTCCATTAAATCCATTAACGTTTCTTGTTTCCAATCAATAAAAGAACATTATTGTACAACTTTTTTAATAATCATAAAATTTCCTTGAAATATAGTATTTAATTTTTAGAGAACTGTTATTGTGAATTTTATAAAATGCACATCCTTTTTTGTTATGTAGACACTGCCAACAAATATATTTATTAAATATGTTTTTATTAACTCATTCATAATCGTGATGAAATTTAAATTAATGAATTTACAAAAGAAATTGGAAGCCCTTTTTTTTGAAATTTATGCGAGGTATGAAGGGTTATGATAATGTCAGTGCTATTATAACACAAAATATTTCTTAATTTTTCGAGAATATTTGGTTGAATTGAACATTCAGTTTCTACAAAATTGATTTTATAAGTTTAAAAAAATGTTTTTACTGCTTCCATACCATTAAAAATATATTTAATAATTATTTTGAGTGATTTATAACCTATGTGACAATTTTGTGTGCATCCACATATAGCGCATATAGCTGCACTAGCTTGGGGGCCCAGGTAGAGAGCGAAAAACACGACGGCAAACCTGTGTGACTAACTGCCGGGGACTTTCAGACCCTTACAGCTATTGAGGCATGCGGCAGATGTGCCTGAACAATGCTAATTGTTTAATAGGGATGAGCAAACTCGTCGTTTAGACCGTCAAGAATTTCTAAATTGTCACGTAGGACCTTCACGTAAATTGTCATTTGGAAAATTTTAAATGAAGATTCCGCAAACAAGATCGTTGGAATTTCGAGGATCTCATTTTGTCCGACTGGTATACAAGAATTCCACCCCTTCCCGGATAGAGTTTGCTTACCCGTTTTGTTTGAAAATTTTTTTTTTCTTTAACCGCCCCACCTTTTCGATAACTACCCCCAGGGAATGTAATTAAGATTAACATAGAGTGCCTCGCGGCGGCTCTATCACTGAACTTTCCACAGTGCCTTGCAGCAGCCCGCTCCCGCATAAAAAAAATCATGCCGCGCGGCTATCATTTCCACTCTAACATTATCTTCTACCTATTAATTGTATCTTTTCTGAGGCGCAGATGTTCTTGCTCTCGATATACAACGGACGCTCGAGGTCGCAGTTGATAACGCTGTCCAGCGCTGTCTTCTTTCTCTTCAGCTATAGCTGCAAGCGTGTGGTGCGCCTCCTCGACGACACCTTGGTTGTCGGGTTGACACCCGGCTGGGTCGACCGTTCGCTCCTGCTAGTCGTCGTCGCTGCTTGTTGGGATGAAGCTTCCTCGTCGTTCTGCTCCCTAACGGTGACTTCAATAGGGTACGTGTCGTTCTCACCGCCGACAACTTCGGCTAATCGTTCTCGTATTGGCTGAGTGTCAGCCTCTTGCTCGTTTACTTGTTCGTTGGATGGTAGCACCGCCTTTCCAGGCGCTGGTGTTGGGATCAATGTACTGCCGTGCACCTTCTGACTGGCTCCGCCCCTCCAGATCCAGTATATCTCACCCGAGATGTGATCGAGGATCTGGTAGGGACCTCCTCGGGCCGGGGCTAGTTTTTCTTTGTAGCTCATTGCTTTTTTGCTCAGCTGCGTTGGTTGCACTAGTGTAGGCGGAGCCGAAGACCCTTCTTCAGCTCCTGATTCCTTCGTTCGGTGGGGTTGGCGCGAGGGTTGTATACTGGAGTGGTCCACAGCTCGCAACCCCGCCGCCGATTTGCCACGGCCCAGGCATGGTTCATGAACTGTGGTCCATTGTCGCTCAGGACCCTGCCCCGGTTGCCGAAGCGACTAAAAAGTTCTTCCTCCATTCCCCGAATAATTTTGTTAGCTCTGGACGTTCTAAGTGGAAAAGCTTCCATCCAGCGGGTAAAAAGGTCAGTTGCCACTAAAATGAAGCTGCGGCCCTGGCTTATACGGGGTTACGGGACCATGAGTTTCACGGTGAACGTATTTCAGGAACATCCCGCGGGGCGCGAAAGCTGGCCGACTGGCTATTTCTCTCTTATCGGTTTACAGCAAATGCATATACGGCATCCCGCGACGTAACGCCGTATCGCTCGGTTCATTGCGGGCCAGTAAAAATTCTCTTTGATGGAACAGATCATCTCGTCCGTTGCAGGGTGCCCTGCTATTGTCGCGTCTTGGAATTCCCGAATCACCTTCAACGAAGTGCTGTGGGCACCAGTAACCTTCACACCTTGGCGGTATCCTGGCACCACCATCCCTCCCGGTTAATCAATATCTGTCTAGAAACTTCAGATCTTGGGCTGACGGTTGCGGCTTGCTGGCTAACTCCTCCCAACGAAGGACTTCTCGAGTGATGTTCGAGTCTTCTTGCTGAGCCTTTATCACTTCGCGAAACAGCGGTGGTCGTGCCAAGGCCCTCAATACTGGTACTGACGTGGCTTTGCTAGTGCAGGCGGCTTTGGTAGTAGGCGGCAGCATTCGCTCCATATCTGGCTCGCTGGGCGATAACTCGCCACGATTGGGGTGACAAGAGAGAGCATTGGACGGCTCGTTTTCCTTACAGGGAACGTGCTCTACAGTGCGCGGAAATCGTCTGAGAAAGAGGTCTTACCTGGTTAATTTGTCCCTTGCATCCTTTTGACGCTCGAAAGAGGCGAGCGTCTTACTATCCGTTCGTAGCGTCAAAGGTCGATCTTCCAGGAAGGGTTGGTACCTTTTTATTGCCCACACGATCGCGAGACACTCCTGCTCGTTGCTGGAAACTGGCTTTGGCAGCTTCGAAATGTTTTTAATTTTCCGGGGTTATACGATATGGCCGTTTGGTCGATAACACATCTGAAAGAGGGGCGAGAGTGATCGAGGAATTGGGAATATATTCCTTGACCCAATTTCAAATACCCAGGAAGGAGCGCATCTTCTTCTAGGTCCGTGGCAGTGCTTAGTTTCGTATGGCCTCGACATGCCCTGTTTAAGCCGAGTTACCTTCCGTACTGACAATATGTCCCAGTTACGGAAGGTCAGTTTGGCCATAGCTGCATTTAACCGGTGCTACTGTTAACCCGTATATGGTTAACCTCTCGAAAACAAGAGCCAAATGTAACAGGTGCTCCTTCCAATTTTTCGAGTAAACCACGATGTCATCCAAGTAGGCAATAGCATGTATGCTCCATCGCTCTGCTAAAACCAGTTGCATAAGGTTTTGAAATGTTCCGGGCGCGTTTTTCAACCCGAAAGGCATCATGTGCCTTCTCAGCTTCGCCTGCTTCAGCCTGCACGACGCGTTCTATCAATTCTTCAAACGACGTTACATTCGCTGCTCTGAGCACCTTTTTAATTGAGGGCTTTATGGCTTCTAACAGCAGGGAGACAATGGCAGTAATCTGAGGGCCAGTGAGTATTTCTTCTGCAAAAAGTTAGTTGTCGTGTGGCGAGAATTCGCCGTGAAGGCGGACGCGCCGCGTTCACTAATCTTGTGGGCGCTGGGGTGGTCAGAACGATTCGACGTGGACTGACAGGACCGGGTGCTGGGTCTACGCGGCTGCTCGGGCCTGGCGTAGAATCGTCGATGTTCGACGGCTCGCTGAGTAACACCCGCGAAGCGCTGCGTGTTGTATCCGGCATACTCTTACTTCCTCCGCGCCGGCTTGTAGGAAGTGATGATCTCCGTTGTTTATCGTGCAAGGCAGGAGTGCCGGCCTCCGTATTGTCCATGGAGGATGCGCTGTGTAAGGGCTCCATCGAGCTTTTTGGTTTAGACTCGGAATCCGAGTGTTGTCTCGTAGAAATTGTTCTGGTAGCTGGTCTACCAATGCCCCGGCGCTTCGTTGTCGGAGAACGTAAATGAACAGTGCGTGGTGAGGGGCGTAAGGAAACGCAGGGCCGGTCTGAGTTTGCGAAGACGACTGCTGTCGAGTAGGCGAGTCACGCGTCTATTCCCTGCATACCCTAAGGGGGATTTCTTTGGATCGAGGGGGGGGGCGGAACTATACCTGCTTGATTTCCCCTTTTAAGAGCTCCAGCCAAGCTAACAGGCCGTCCATAGACGCGGGACTCGCAGGCTCGTAGCAAAGGCGCACAAACTGTTTGGCGTTGGTGATCCTAGAAGAGATGGAGAGAACATCTCCATCGTTTCAAAGGCTGATAATAACAGGATATCCGAGCCTTAATCCACGAACTCCAACAACCCTTAGGTCCCGATTTAATTAAATTACATTCGTTCTTACAGAAAATAATTATTTAAGCTATTCACACGTCTACGATTCTATTTCCCGTTACGATGGTAACTAGGGGGGGGGGGGGTGATTATAGCAAAAATAACTAATTTCATTTAAGAAGACGAGCAGCCGTAATTTGCCCGTTTGATATTTATTTTCGAAACCTCGAGCTAAGGATAGCGCATATAAATTTTCTTGCTAATTGTTGTCTTTCATTTTCATTCGTTTTCGTACGCTGTCCTGTAACCCGAAGAATCGGTTGAGATCCCTGGCGCTGCCAACGCGTCTGAGTGAGAGAAAAAAAGGGAGGAGTGAGTGAATGGAAAAATAGAAAAGGATAGAGATAACGCGCGAGAGAGAGGAAGTGAGAGGGTTACTAGCGTACATGCTTCAGATCTCCACGACGGCAACCCTGTGTTAACAAACGGCCGGGGTCATTCAGGCCTTCACATATATTCAGGCACGCGGCACATGTGCCTGAACGATGCCAATTGCTTAATAGGGGTGAGCCAACTCGTCGTTTTGACAGTCTAGGATTCCTAAATTGTTACGTAGGAACTTCGCTTAAATTGTCACTTGGAAAATTTTAAAAGAAGATCCCGTAAGCAAGATCGTTGGGATCTCTAAGTTCTCATTTTATCCGACAGACATAGAACAATTTAAGAGCTTGCTCTTTTTTCTACAAGCCAACTTGTCCAGGAACTCAGCTAAAAATTTTTATCCCGTGACGATGTTCTGTGTTTCTTTTTTAAATTTACAAGAACTGTTAATTTTTCAAACAATTTTAATTTAAAAATCAAGAGTGTTCCCTTTTTTACACAAGTTAATTTCGTTAGGGACTCAACTAAGAATGTCTATCTGATGACTCTTTTCTATGTTGCTTTGCAAATTTACAAGAACTATTAATTATTCGAACAATTTTAATTTTAAAATTTAGAGCTTGCCCTTTTTTCTACAAGTCAATTTGTTCAAGGACTCAACTAAGATTATCGAAGCGATGACTCCTTTCTATCTTGCTTTCCAAATTTGTAAAGCTATTGATTATTTAAATATTTTTAATTAAAAAGTTAGGAGCTTGCCCTTTTTTATACAATTTGATTTGCTTAGGGAATCAACTCAGAATGTCTCCTGAATGATTCGCTTCTATGTCGCTTTGCAAATTTCCAATGACTATTAATTATTTAAATAAATTAAATTAAAAAATTAAAAGCATGCCCTTTTTCTGCACGCAAATTTGTTTACGAAGTCAAATAAGAATGTCTATCCAATGACACTTTTTTATGCTGCTTTGCAAATTTGCAAGAACTATTGATTATTAAATCAATTTTAATTAGAAAATTAGGAGCTTCCCCTTTTTTTATACATGTTAATTTATTTAGGGACTCAACTAAGAATGTCTATCCGATGAATCTTTTCTATGTTGCCTGTCAAATTTACGAGAACTAATAATTATTCAAACAATATTAATTAAAAGATTAAAAGCTGGCCATCTTTCTACAAGTCACTTTGT
This sequence comes from Belonocnema kinseyi, assembly GCF_010883055.1. Taxonomy (NCBI): domain Eukaryota; kingdom Metazoa; phylum Arthropoda; class Insecta; order Hymenoptera; family Cynipidae; genus Belonocnema; species Belonocnema kinseyi. The sequence continues at coordinate 132,796,577 of NC_046660.1, forward strand.
TTACGGGTTCAACTAAGAATGTTTATCCAATGACTCTTTTCTATGTTGCTTTGCAAGTTTAAAAGTACTACTAATTATTGAAACAATTTTAGTTAAAAAATTAGGAGCCTGCCCTTTTTTATACAATTTGATTTGCTTAGGAACCCAACTCAGAATATCTCCTGAATGATTTTTTTCAATGTTGCTTTGCACATTCACAAGAACTATTAATTAATTTTTTTAAATTTATTTAGGGACTCAGCTAAGAATTTCGATACGATGACTCTTTTCTGTGTTGCTTTGCAAATTTAAAAGAACTATTATTTATTTAAACAATTTTAATTTAAAAAATTAAGGGCTGGCCCTTTGTTAAAGAAGATAATTTGCTTAGGCACTCAACTAAGAATGTCTATGCGATAACTCTTTTCTATGTTGTTTTGCAAATATACAAGAACTATTCATTATTTAAACAGTTGTGATTAAAAAATTATGAGTCAGCCCTTTCTTCTATTTTAATTATTTTTTTGAGTGACTCAACTAAGAATGTCTATCCAATTACTCTTATCTTTGTTGCTTTGCAAATATACAAGAATTGTTAATTATTTAAACAATTTTAAGTAGGAAATTAGGACATTGACATTTTTTATACAAGATAATTTGTTTAGGGACTCAACTACCATCATGTTGAAACCACATGTTCTCCCGCGCTTTTAAGCTCAAGTCTTCAAGCAATATTGCCAGTTCATTTACCAAAATGTCTTCATGTTTTGGACCATTTAAGCAGCCTTCGATAATATGGGGCCCGATCTATTTCTTGCCAATGATCCCACACCATACGTTGACAGTCCATGGACGCTGGTGAGGATTATTGGTCACTGAAGCTAATACAGCAATTTCCTTAGTTTCTCAAGGGACTGTTTTTGTACGGGTGGTTTTCTTAGATTGAGAACTTCCATCGGTAGTAAATATTGTAATAGTACGATCAAATGAAGCACGTTACACAATTCTTTTTGGAAAGCGCTGAGCGTAGAGATTGACAGCATTATCAGGATTTTTTATAACTTCTCCAGACACCAGAACCATTTCAATTTATTCTAGTAAGATTAAATACTCCATTGTAAAGTAGGATTCGGAATAAGCTTTGATGGAACTAAAATGAGATTTGTCTTAAATGTTTTTTTTTTCTAATTTACTGTATTTAAGGAAAGAAAAAAGTAAACACTTTCGCAATGTTTCGATAGCCTCCGCTGACCATAATCTACAATAATGCCAGAGCTACGATTTAAGAATATTCAGGAAACATTGTTAATGTAAACGTATTACTTAATAATTACTTTTCAAGAACGGACAAAGGTTTTGGCATACTTTTCAATATAATAATTACCAAAGAGATCCGAAGCTCTATTGCCCTTATTTTTAAGCAACTTCAAAAAGAAGCAGGTTCTACCTATGTTCGTCGCGATGTATTTTTTTTATTTACAAGTTTCTATTGCACTCGTTTAAGGATTCTGTAGCGATTTGAAAAATTATTTTTTCCGTGACCAGTCATTGCAGAATCGTAAGCGTGTATTTTCAGTAACAGTAAAATAAATAAAAAAACAAGTGAATTGCCTCGATTACAGCTCCATCTATCGCGAAACAAGAAAAATTTTTCAGACAAATCATATGTATTTCTGCTCAAAAAATTCGAATATGCAATAAAAAATGGGAGTTCCCATTCAAGCTTTCGAACTTGCCCCTACCCCTATTTTACGATATATTTGAATGTTTCAAGTTAAAAAAATTACTCTGTATATCAATTATTTAAATAATTTTATTTAAAATTTTCAGACCTGGACCTTTTCTATACAAGTTAATTTATTTAGAGACTCACTAAGAATGTCTATCCGATGAAATTTTTCTATGTTGCTTTACAAATTTACAAGAACTGTTAATTATTTAAAGTTTTAATAAAACAATTGGGAGCTTGACTTTTTTATACAAGTAAATTTATTTAGGGACTTAAGTTATAATGACTATCCGATGATACTTTTCAATGTTGCTTTGTAAATTTAAAAGTTATCATAATTATTCAAACAAGTTTAACTAATAAATTAAGAGTGACCTTTTTTCTAAAAATCAATTTGTTGACGGAGACAACTAAGAATGCTTATCCGATGACTCTTTTCCATTTTGCTTTGTAAATTTAAAAGAACTATCAATTATTTGACCAATTTTAAGTAAACAATTAAGATCTTGCCCTTTTTTACACAAGTTTATTTGTTTAAGGACTTAACTAAGAATGTCTTTTCGATGACTTTTTCTATGTTACTTTGTAAATTTACAAGATATATATGAATTATTTAAATAATTTAAAAAAATTTAGAGTAGGCTTTTTTATACAAGTTAGTTTGTTCAAGATATCAACTAAGAATTTCTATCCGATGATCATTTTCTATCTTGCTTTGCAAATTTACAAGAACTATTCATTATTTAAATAATTTTAACTTAAAAATTGAGAGTTTGATCTTTGTTAAAGAAGTTAGTTTACTTAGGGACTCAACTAAGAATGTCTTTTGGATGACTTTTTCTGCGCTGCTTTGCAAATTTACAATAGCTATTAATTATATAAGCAACTTTAATAAAAAAATTAGGATCTTGGCCTTTCTTATACCAGGTAATTTGTTTACGGACTCAACTAAGAATATCATCCGATGACTCTTTTCCATGTTGCTTTGCAAATTTAAAAGAACTGTTAACTAATCAAAGAAATTTATTTAGAAAATGAAGAGTTTTGCCTTTTTTACAAGTTAATTTGTTTAGGGACTTAAATAAGAATGTCTATCCAATGACACTTTTCTATGTTGCTCTGCAAATTTAAAAGTTATAATAATTATTTAAAAAGTGTAATTAAGAAATGAAGAGTGCCCTTTTTTGTAAAAGTTAATTTTTTGACGGAGTCAACTAAGAATGTTTATCCGATGACTCTTATCTATGTTACTATGCAAATGTAGAAGATTATTAATTATTTTAACAGTTTTAATTACAAAAATTGGAGTTTTCCCTTTTTTATACATGTTAATTCGTTAGATCCGTGACAAAAAGCCCAAACGAGAAAGCGCCCGCTTAATGAGAGTCGCGTTCCGTGAAAAAGGCCCCCGAGTCAGAGAGCGAGTAGGGGCTTGCTCATACATAGATCCATTGCGATGAAGCAAGTCGCTCTCTGATCCGCGGGCCTTTTTCACGGTGCACGACTCTCATTGGAAAGGCGCTTTGTCGTTTGGGCTTTTTGTCACGGATTCAATTTGTTTAGGGTTTCTACTAAGAATGTTTATCTGATAACTCTTTTCTATGTTGCTTTGCAAATTTAAAGAACTACTGATTAATTCAACAATTTTAACTGAAAAATTAAGAGCTTGCCCTCTTTTCCACCAGTCAATTTGTTTAGGGACTCCACCAAAAACATTTATCCCATGACTTTTTACCATGTTGCTTTGCAAATTTATAAGAATTGTTCATTATTAAGCAATTTTAATTAAAATATTAAGAGTTTTCCCTTTTTCTACAATTGAATTTGTTTAGGGGCTTAACTAAGAATGTCTACCCGATGACAATTTTCTATGTTGCTTTGTACATTTAAAAGTTATATTAATTATTCAAACAGTTTTAATTAAAAAATTAAGAGATTGCCCATTTTCTACCGACCAACTTGTTTCGGAAATCAGCTAAAACTTTCTATCAGATGAAAATTTTCTATGTTGCTTTACAAATCTACAATACATATTAATTATTAAAACAATTTTAATTAAAAAATTAAGAGTTTTCCCTTTTTTCTATGAGTCAATTTGTTGACGGAGTCAACTACGAATGTTTATCCGATCAGTCTTTTCCATATTGCTTTGCAAATTTTAAAGAACTATCAACTCTATAAACAATAGTAATAAAAAATCAAGAGCTTGCCCTTTTTCTACAAGTTAATTAGTTTAGGGACTTAACTAAGAATGTCTATCCGATGACTCTTTTCCATGTTGCATTGCAAATTTACAAGACCACCTTTTTTCTAAGAATATATTTGTTTACGGAACCAGTTTATCCGATAAATCTTTTCTAAGTAGATTTGCAAATTTGAAAGAACTATTAATTCATTATACAATTTTAAGTGAAAAATTAAGAGCTTGTCCTTTTTGCCACGAGTCAACTTGTTTAGGAACTCAAATAAGAATGTCTATCCGATGACTTTTTTCTATACAGCTTTGCAAATTTAAAAGCACGAATAATTATTTAAACAAGAGTAATTAGAAAATTAAGAGCTTCTCCTTTCTTCTACGAGTTAATTTGTTTAGGGACTAATAGTGTATATCTGATGACACTTTTCTATGTTGCTTTGTAAAGCAGGAGGGTCTCTAAGGAAGGTTTTTGGCGCTAATTACATTTGGCTTAAAAAATTCTACAAAATTCCTACACTATCCACTAACAATCAGAAGCCAATTCCACATTAAATGGACCACGCTCAACCCCCCTATTCACACCAAACGCCCTTTACAAAAATGAAAACTGCATCGCTTCTATGCAGTGTTTTTGGGAAAAACCCCAATAGCAAAAAACAAGAAAAAAAGGATTTCACCGGAAGCGGGTGCTAATCCGAAAAATTGCCCCCACTCCCAGCGAAATCGCGGTCAAATTTCAGCCACAACCACGTATCATGACCGTGAGATAGGTAGTTACAGTCTGTAACGGAATCAATACGACGGTCCGGCAAAAGTTTCGTGCACCCTGAGAACACGGAGTGATTCAAGGACTACCGCCTTCTGAATTTTTTCCGCAAGTGTTTTAGCATATTGTTGACACGCAGGGATGCTTTTCAGGCTATTAACGAGTGAAAGCTTGGTACCTCCAAGAGCGCTGATGATAAGGACGATAAGTTTAACAGAATATTCCGGGTACAATCGTCACAACTCCCTTATAAGGTCTCTATACCTCTCTTTCTTTTCATTCACCTTGGCTATGATGTTTTTGTCAGCTGGTGCCGAAAATTCGATAACGAACATGGTTCACTTCTTGAAGTCAAGAAGAACCATGTCTGGCCTCGAGTATGCAACAGAAACAATTGTCTACAATATAAAGTTCCAGTATATGTGGCACTTTCCATTCTCGACAATTAAGCCGGCTTCCATAGGAGCATTTAGAGAAGTGATATGAAGGTTAATGCCGTAAGAGTGACAGAGATGGTAATAAATCACTCTCAATTTCGCATCGTGCCTTTGCATGTAGGTCGTTCCGACATGAGTTGGACAACTAGAAAGTATGTGAGCTAAATGCTTGGGGTGTGCATTGCACGCCCTGCACCTATCATCGGGAATGTCTTGGGTCGAAATGTGGCGACGGTATGTTAAGGTAGAAATGACACCGTCTTGGCATGCCAAAATGAAATCCTCTGTACCAGACTTCAATCCGGGCGATTTCAGGAAAGCAAACGTTAGCTCACACGACATTGCCTGATCTTCCACATTGCTGTAGAAGATACCGTGCATCCTGTTATCGAGGAGTTGTTCACGAAAGTTTTGCTCTTGAGCTTTTTCAATCCGGACTTTCAGGAGTGAGTACTCGAGATAGATAAGATTTCATGCATTTTACTCACCACTAACACTGAAGTCAAGTCCAAGTGTTTCAGCAGCATCCTCCGCTACTTTGTACAGAAAAGCTCCTTTGTCCACTTCCTCGTGATTACAGACCATTTTAAGAAGAGGGTCTCTACCATGTGCGACTCTATGTGCTGTACCCAGAATAATCCTGTTGTGAAGACATTCAAGACTCAATACCTCGCGACCACGCTTTCTTCCAGATAAGACAGTAAATCTGGTTTTCCAAAGCGGCATCAATCTCTTTATGCACCTAACGATTTGCAGATGAACCTTTAAGCTTTCCAAAATACAGATGATAAGTCTACGGAAGGTCGAATCAAAAGCTTTCCGATAATCAACCCAGGTCATGGATAGGTCACGCTGGTAGAATGCTGCATCTTAGCAGACACATCTATCGATGAGCAGGTTCTCCCGACATCTCGCTACGCCTTTCTTTGAGCCTCGTTGTTCATACATTTCTTGCCATACAGATTCAATTGCCCGAACAATCCTATCATTCAGGATAACTGTCAATATCTTATACAGTGTGTTCAGACAAATGATTTGCCTGTAATTCTTCGGGTCAGCTAAGTTGCCTATTTTCGGCAGGAGTATTGTGCACCCTTCTAACAACTACTACGGAATCGGCTCTTCCGACTTAAAATATGAGGTGAAAATACGTGCCAAATTCTGATGGGTTGAAGGAAACTTCTTCCATCGGAAGGTTTTGATACAATATCGTCCCGGTGCGGAAAAGTTCTTCATCTCTCTTAATACTTTTTTCACCTCCTGGTAGTGATGGGTGGGCATTCTTGATCAGCTGTTATGAAGGCATCACACAGCTCCTTGAAGCTATTCATATTTTCTGAGTCTTCCTTCGCTCTTCCTCTATTGGATGCCTGCCTGCGGTTGGTCTTAGTGTCGCCTCTCTTTCTCTGTTTCCGGCTTGTTCTAGTTGTGATAGAGTAGGCGTTCCGGTTACATAGCCCCTTTTTCGGAGTAGGTCAGCATAGTTTCGCCGACGTTGCTGAGAAAAGTGCGATAGCTCCGGCTGTTGCTCGTACCATAGAACATGCAGTCGTTTCACGTAACCCCGTTCAGGGGCTACACTTGCATCGCAGCACTCTAGCAAATCGTGATTTAGTCGCTCCGTCCACCTAAAGGTCCCGAGATTTCGCCGATCTATCGCATTGAATTCATTTTCATTAGCTTCCCCAGTAAAGTGGTCGGCATTTTTGGTCGACCCATTGTCGGGAGCCCTGCGCGCTCTGTTGTTTTGAAACGCACTTATTACAACTATCTTTGGTGTTGTCACTGTTGTTCCCACGAGAAGCTAGGGAAAGGGGTTCGTCCATCCTTGTAGAGCCCCGCATGCAAAGATAAGGCTGCGTACTCTGACAGGTCACTCAGTATCCCAGAGTCACCATTCTAGACGCCTCACCCAGGTGCCATTCAGCTTTCAGCACGGTTTTCACACCTCCGCTTGGGGGTTAATTCCTCCGGGAATCAATATCAATATAA
>NC_046660.1:132803776-132823153 GCF_010883055.1 Belonocnema kinseyi
AGATTTTTTCATCAGGTTTAAGGACTTAACTAAGAATGTCTATCCGATGACACTTTTAATTGTTGCTTTGTAAATTTGAAAGATATAATTATTTATACAAGTGTAATTAAGAAATTAAGAGTGCCCTTTTTTCTAAAAGTCAATTTTTTAACGGAGTCAACTAAGAATGTTTATCCGATGACTCTTTTCTATGATGCTTTGCAAATATAGAAGATCTGTTCATTATTTAAACGGTTTTAGTTTAAAAAACAGGAGCTTTCTCTTTTTGATACAAGTAAAGTTGTAGAGGCTCTCAACTAAGAATGTTTTCCTGATGTCTCTTTTCTATGTTGCTTTGTAAGTTTAAAAGAACTACTAATTATTTATACAATTTTAACTAAATAATTAAGAGCGTGCCCTTTTTTCTACAAGTTAATTTGTTTAGGGGCTGAACTCATAATATCTATCCAATGACGCGTAACTGTGTTGCTTTGCAAATTTACGAGAGCTATTAACTATTTAAACAACTTTGATAAAAAAATAGGAGCTTACCGTTTTTCATACAAGTTAATTTGTTTAGGCACAGAACTTAGAACGTCTATCGGATGACTTTTTTCTATGTTGCTTTGTAAATTTACAAAGTATATTAATTATTTAGACAATTTTAATTAAAAAATTCAGAGTGACATTTTTCCCAAGAGTCAATTTGTAGATAGAGTGAAATACGAATATCTATTCGATGACTCTTTATGTTTCTTTGTGAATTCGCAAGATATATTAATTATTTAAACAATTTTAAATACAAAATTCAGAGTTACCTTTCTTCTGAGAGTTCATTTGTTGACGGAGTCAACTAAGAATGTTTATCTGATCTTTCTTTTCAATGCTGCTTCGCAAATTAAAAAGAAATAATTATTATATAAACAATTTTAATCAAAAAATTAAGGGCTTATCCTTTTTTAAACAAGTTAAGTTGTTTATGGTCTCATCTAAGAATGTCTATCCGATGACGCTTTTATATGTTGCTTTGCAAATTTACAAGAACTATTAATTAAAAGTTAAGAGCTTGCCCTTTTTTTTATCAGTCAATTCATTTAGCAAATCAACTTCGAGTATCTATTCGACGACTCTTAAATAAAAAATTTTGAGAGTGTCTTTTTTATACAGGATATTTTGTTTAGGGACTGAACTAAGAATGTATATCCGATGACTGTTTATGTTTCTGTCCCTTCGAAATCAGTCCAGGGTCATTTGAAGGCAATCCCCGACACTTGGCTGAAAGCGTGAGTTTGGTGTATTTCAAATACATGTAGTACTTCATATTTCCGTTGATCGCACTTCTATTTGAAGCGAAACAGAATTGTGGCGATTAAAATGACCTATACTGAAAAAAGGAAGAAATCTGTTTACTTTGTTTTTAAACGGGCTCAGTAAAGTTACGTGGTTTAGAATTTCCACGCTACAGATGCGTTGTCTTTAGAGAGGTCGGATACACTTAGGGGATTTAGCATTAGCCCACGGGAGATAGGTGTTTTTTATCAGAACCCACATAGATACACACTTCATAACATAACAAAATTTTACACAAATGATGTAATTGAAAAAGAAGTATTTTTAACATTAATAAACGTTTACTGCTGAAGTTATAACTAATATTTAATTGCATAACCTTACAGTAAATAATCGATTCAATTCCATAATTTAAAAGATTTAAAAATTGAATCTTTATCTACTTCAATGTTGTGAAAAAATTAGTCAGCTAACAATTAATTGATGTGTTTATAAATCACAACATAAAAAGCATTAAACAACCATTTTTATTCATACATTGAAATAATTTATAGACTTAATTTTTTTTAAATCTTCATATATATATTTTTTAATTTATTTCATTGATAACTTTTGATAACTTTTCAATCTTTATTCACTTCAATATTTAGAAAAAGTTAGTCAGCCGATAGGTTACACAGGCCGACAAAATTTGACGAAAGTTAAAAGCCAGAAAGCAGACCAAACATTTCCGAAGGATTTTGATGTGCTGAACTGAATCCGAACTCAAAATTGCTCCTGTACGTCAGGTTTTCAAGATATCCTAACCTAAAAGTGCAAAAAACGCGTTGTTCAGCTGTTTTTGAAGTTATCTAACTGTACAAGAAAAATTTCTACCATAAAGCTAATATAGAAATTGAAAGTAAAAAGCTTCCCCTTTCAAACCTACTTAGATTTATTAGGATATCTTTATTTTTCACCAAAATATTGTATTTTGAAATTTTTTATTTTAGAGTTTTAACCCATTAACGCTGAGCTGTTCAGATTTATACAACGCATTCTCTATTGCTGACGGTACGATATTTTTTCTTCAAAATATTATCTCAGGTGTTTACGAGTGTTGAAACAAACCACAAGCATGCTAACCCTCCTGACCCTGGAAAAATAAGTTTAGTCGCATATTTTTCTTTGACTAATGAAGTTCCATGCCACAAGTGGGTTAACCCACCTACCTGCTAATCCACCCAAACCCAAAAATCACCCCTACTAAATAATAAGCAGGCAAACCCACCTAACCTTTGGACAGCAAATTTAGTCGTTTACATTTCGTGAAATAATTGTATTCCACACAAGTGGGTTAACCTTAAAATGAAAATTTTCAATTTAGCGTATTAACCCATTAATGCCGAGATGGTATGTCATTGTCCCTTGAAAATGTTATCTGAGGGGTTTTCGGGGGTTCCTTTTCGATTGGCTCAGTTTTTTGTTATAAGTCCTAGAAGAGCCAATGTGGAAAACAGTTAGGGCTTTAAAAAAAAAACAAATTTTACTATTATTATTTATTCATTATTGTAAATTTACTTAGGATTTTCTAACTTACTAAGGCAAGACTCAATATTTCCTAGCCACTTAAGGGTGGACTCACCAAGCCAGTCAAGGCAAGACTTTGAATCTTTCAGCCAGTCAAGGCTACACTTACGATTGCCCATTCAGTTAAGGAAAGACTTGAGATTGTCCAGATAAGCAAAGAAATACTTAATATTTTCCAGCCGATTAAGGCAAGATCTTAGATTGCCCAACCAATCAAGGAAAGACTTAAATTGTCCAACCAATCAAGAAAAGACTCTGAATTGCCCAGCCAATAAAGGCAAGACTTTGTATCGTCCAGCCAGCCAAGACAAGACTTTGAATCTTCCAGCCAGTCAAAGCAAGACTTACGATTGCCCATTCAGTTAAGGCAAGACTTGGGATTGTCCAGCTACGCAAGGAAGTACTTAATATTTTCCAACCAGTTAAGGTAAGACTTTAGATTGCCCAGCCAATCAAGAAAAGACTTTAGATTGCCCAGCTAATGAAGGAAAGACTTTGAATTGCCCAGCCAATAAAAGCAAGACTTTGTATCGCCCAGCCAGTCAAGGCAAGACTTTTCATCGCCCATCAATCAAGGCAAGACTTTGAATCGTCCAGCCAGTTAATAAAAGACTTACTATTGCCCAGCCAGTTAAGGCAAGACTTACTATTGTATTTCCAATAAAGGTGAAACTTATTGCTTGTTTTCTTATGGAAACGTTCGCGCTTCATGTCAAACGATTGTTAAAGAGACTTTCGTTTATGACTAGTAGGGTCATTATCATTTCTCTGCAAAGACTGGCAATAGTCGGCCATCATTCTTACATTGCATCGACCTTGATAATGTTGCTCTTTTGGGTGAAAGTCTTGTGAAAGTGTTCGCCTATTTCTTCACTGAATGCTCCAACATTTTCTGGGGAATAATCCAAATGAGATTTGAGAAAATGTAATTTCATACTCATCAAACAACCTAATCTTTTAAAATTCTTTATCATACTAGATACAATAGTTCTAAACTTTGGATCTCGATTGTTCCATAAAAATTTCTGTGCAACATCTTTGAAACTCAACCATGCATCCTTTTCAATAGATGTCATAGTTTTGATAAAGTAATCATCTTTGATAAGTTTTCTTATATCAGGCCCAGCAAAAATACCTTCCGTCACTTTGGCATCACTTAAATGCGGAAATGTAGATCCGATATAATTGAAATATTCTTCTTCGGTGTTTAGGGCTTTCACAAATTGCTTCATTAACCCTAATTTTATATGGATTGTTGGCAATAATAGTTTCTTTCTGTCAACAAGACTTTCATAAACAATATTATACTGACCAACTGTCCACTCTAATCTGTTTGGGCATTTCTTCGTTATCCAATGTTCATCCCTTGCACGACTATCCCAAAGGCCAAGAAAACAAGGGTATTTAATGTTTCCTGATTGTAAACCTATTATAAGATTTATCATTTTGAAGTCACCACAAATAAGCCAATTATGGACATTGTATTTTATTTTTATTAGGAGTAATTGGAAATTATCATATGATTCTTTCAGTGTAGTTGAGTGACCTATTGGAATTGCAGTGTAATTATTTCTATTATGTAATAGCACTGTTTTCCGACTTTCTGTAGACGAATCTATGAAAAAACGCCAATACTCTGGAGTATATAAGTTTATTTTATATAAATTAATGAGTCATTCGATACTATTGCAATACACGATCCCACTGTCCATTGAAAAGCACTTGATAAACTTTTCTTCTCTACTTCTGTAAACAGTTACTCTAGTGCCAGGTAACAATAGTTTCCTCTCTTTGAGTGTTGAAACGCAAAGTTCAGCTTTATCTTTTGAACGATCAAGGTCATGTATAAAATCGTCTAATCCGTCTTAGTAAAAAAATTTAGGACTTTTATCATCTGATTCTTTCCAAGAAGAATCTTCAGTTGCATTAGGATCGTCAGTATCCATTGATTCGTGAGTTGATCGGTCACTTTTGTTTTCAGAGTGATTTCTAATACCAATATTGGCTGGTGTAACACTTTTCACATCAGCGTAAACGATCGTCTCCAAATATTTTATAGAAAAATGTAATCTACACGCATGACAAATTGAGGTTGGTACTCACGGTTTATCCAAATTTTTCATTGAAGTCCCATAACAGTTGAAGTATGACGTTTTTATCGAATCATTAATTGATCGACGGTATTTCTCCGTTTCATACTTTCCACAAACGTGACAAAACGTATTAATTTTCTTAGCGCAAGGAGTTCTTGAACTCATTTTTTTCTTATAATGAACAGTAACGTGGAAATTCTAAAACTCACTATATACAAAAACCACGATCGACACGAAATCTAACCGCTGGACAGATTTCAAATACAAAAAGAATTTTATTACCTACACATCCAACTGTAAGCTCGCCACTCAAAGGTGATCTCTAACACGGAAAGATTTGTAGCAAAAACCGGATTTCATCACCTACGCATAACACGTCATAAAAGCGTCGCCAGCTCAGTAAAGCCAGCTAGGGATCGAAGACTGTCTGCGCTGTAGAAAGGCGCGCACACGCAGCGAATGTGGACATTAGATTGCATACAGAGTGTGCAGTAGCATTCCGCGCAGTCCGTCTCCTTTTGTTTTATCAATGTGCAAAGTTTGGTTCCAAACGACTGTACGCTGTTTTGTTGGTGTTTTGTGCGAGATCCTGTGTTCTTTTTTGAAGGCCTAAATTGTTGCCGCCACATTGGATCTTCTAGGGGTCATAACAAAAAACTTACAACTACAATAGAAAGGGCACCCTCGAAAACCCCTGAGATTATATTTCGAAGAAAAAATATAGTACCGCCAGCAATATAGAATGGGTTGTATAAATCTGAACACCTCAGCGTTAATAGGGTACAACACTAAAATAATAAATTTCAAATTACAATATTTTGGTGAAAAATAAAGATATCCTAATAAATCCAAGTAGGTTTAAAAGGGGAAGATTCGTACTTTCAATTTCCATATTAGCTTTTGTGCTCAACATTTCTCTTGTTCGGTTACATAACTTCAAAAACAGCTTAAAACGCGTTTTTTGCACATTTAGGTTAGGATATCTTGAAAACCTGACATACAGGAGCAATTTTGAGGTCGGATTCGGATTCAGCGCATCAAAATCATTCGGAAATGTCCCTGGTGAGACCCCAGATTCCTTTTTATTATTTCTAATTCTAAGCTGATCTACGTGTCGTTTAACAATCGCTTTCGATTCGAGTTGCCTTCGTACGTTACTGGCCCTAGCTTTCTTTTCATTATACCTTGAGTCCTTACAAGTGCATTCTTGCTGACATTTTTAACCCAGATTATCCCGTTTTCTGTAAAATTAACTACTCTCTTACCCAATTTTCTTTTAATTTTACAGATTCAATGTCATAATTAAACGCATTTAAGGAGTCTGCGTATCTTTGCTGTCTACGCGCTGCCATAATTAGAATTCCTTTCTTTTTTCTAAAAATTCCAACTAACGGTTGGTGATCCGTGCGTAACGTGAATTCCCTACCATATAAGTAATCGTAGTATTTAGTTACACCAAAGACAATTGCGTGGGCTTCCTTATCGATTGGAGCATAATTCTGCTCGGTCGTTGATAGCGCTTTTGACGCATATGCTATTAGGTGATCATTTTTTTTCCGGGTCGAAATTAATTAAGACTTTCGTTGATTTTGATTAATTTTTTGCTTTTTTGAAGGCAATTTGACATGCCTCCGTCCAATTAAATTTCTCACGTCTCAGACATTCGTACATAGGTTTAAATTTTGTTGCGCAGTCCTCGATAAATTTACCGTAGTAATTAATCATGCCTAAAAAGGCTTGAAGTTCTGTTATGCTTGTTGGCGTAGATGCCTTGGTTATTTCTTCTATTTTCTCTTGAAGCGCATGTACCCCTGTTTCGTCAATCTATTATCCAAAATAATTTGTTTTCTTTTGAAATAATTCACATTTTGACTTTTTTAGTTTTAACCCACACTCCGATAATTTATCGAGGATCTCGGTCGTGTTTTTGACAATTTCGTCTATTGTTTGCCCCTTTATAAATATATCATCTAGAAAAACAGTTACATTTTGCATTTTTGTTAGGATTTTCTCCATCTCTCTTGGAAAAAATCCTGAAGCTGACGCTATTCCATACGGTAATTTATTATACTGATAAAGACCCCTGTGTGTATCTATTGTTAAGTATTTTTTTAACATTCGCTCAATGGAACTTGCGCATATGCTTCTTTTAAGTCTATTTCAGAAACGAATACCCCACCTTCTAGGTTTGCCATTAGGTGTTCGATCTTGGGAAGCGGGTACGTAACTACAATTAAATTTGGGTTGACTGTGACTTTATAATCCCCACATATTCGCACGGTTCCATTTGTTTTTATTATTGGGACTACTATAGTTCCCTAATAACTTGCTTCAATGAACGATAGTTGTGTTTGTTCGCATTTTAATGACAAATTCTGACTTTTTATATGTACCAATTCCTGGGGAAAACAACTAGTCGTATTTTTTAAAAATCTCGTTCCTTTTATCGTACAACATTATTTCTTCCGGACGTATTTCAATCTGCTTATTTTTTGTTTCAGTTGCTACTAGACCAAGTTTATTTTGATTAATTTTCAATGGCGATACCCCCAATGCATGTAACCAATTCTTCCTGACAAGTGGTTCTCCTGTTTTTCCGACGAAATAAAGATTAGTCTTTGTCGTTATAGTACCTTAGTTTATTTCTAAATTGCGAAGGATTCCTATGGGCTTACATTTTTCTCTGCTGTAGTAAGCGTCACTGTTAAGTCACTGTTAAGTGATTATACTTAGCCAAATTCAATATCCCTTACATTTCTAGATTTACCTGATAGCGGGGCTTTACAAACCGATTGTAGATGATCTTATTTTCCACACATGTCACAAAATTTACTTCGATGCCAGCAGTCTTGCTTGTGATAATTCGGCTTCCCGCAGCAGGCACATCGTGGTAGAGTTGCTTGTTGTCTCTCTCTGTCCTCTCTGCCCCTTCTCGATGATGATGGTTTTCCAGATGTGGCTCTTTCCCTTTGCACTTTTTGATATTTTGTTCGGGCTTGTATGCGGTGTGTATCGAAATTTCCTTTTCTCTGATTATCCTCATCCTCTGTTGGTCGTCATTCGAATTTATTTACAGTCTCATTTGCTTCTTCTATGGCTGTAGCCGTTCTGATTGTGACAGATAATGATAAATCCGTAGATTTAAATAATGCTATTTTAATAGCTTTGCTTTTGATTCCCCTTATAAACTGTTCTCTTAAAGCTTCGTTCTCGTCCTTAAATTTACAATACTTTTGCTAAACTGCGCAAACATGCCATAAATTGAGTGACCGATTCGTCTTGCCTTTGCTTCCCGTCTCGAAACTGTTGCCTGAGTATTGTTTCATTCACTTTTGGTTTCAGGTAGTTTTCCATGTTCGTTATGATGTCTTCCAGTTTTGTCTCTTTTGGTTTTTTTGGTGCACATACTTTATGAACCACGCTATATGTCTCTGCATCAATTTTCGCTAAGAAAATTGCTGTTTTTTCCTTCATCCGTGATCTCATTGTCTTTGAAAACAAGCTCGATTCGTTTCACAAATTCCTCCCAGTCGTCTGTACTCAGTTTAAAATCGAGGTTTGAAGCCTATTCCATTTTATTCCTTTCGACCAGTTCTCTCTCAATTACACTACAATTTCATGAAGATGCTCTACTTTCACTGTCATCAGTCCTGGAACCTTTTTTCTTTGTTTCACTTAGATCACTTGTATTTTTTTTCCACCTTACACTTTTCTCGCAATACTCGACGCAATTCGTCAAACTTGAACCGTTCACTTACGTCTGCACCCCTCTTCTGTAACTCGCTGATAATTTCCTCCTTATTTAAATTTTGTATCCACGATGTGCCTTTTTTATCCGTCATTAAGTTTTACTTATTTTCGGTACACGCGTTAAAATCCGTATTATTTTCGTCGCCACTGTAGTGTTTGTAGGAATTCACGGTGTGATTAAGAAGACATAATGACTATTTAATATCTTTAATGCAACTGACCCATACAATATCGGAATTCATGCCTCACTCATCCACCGCTCTTCTCCCTCTCCGTACATACACGTATACGCGTATACTACATTTGCCATGTAAAAACAATTAAAATAGCAACGTTAAAAGTTTTTACCTCTTTGAAATATTAATGAATCAAAGCTTTCTATTTAAAAATACCCAGTTTTAAACATTTGATTTATAATTGCTCATTGTATATGCACAGTCAAATATTGCTACTAATTGAATCATTGTTCTTTTTTCTATTTAATTAATTTTTATTCTCATGGATTGAAAATATTTCAGACTGAAACTGCATTGGAATAAAATTTGAAATTGAAGCATATGGACGCTTACATTTTTTTAATAATTGCAGTCATCTTGGAACATTTATAATTTATGATTTATTTATGATTGAAGTTGAAAATCTAAAAGCAATTTTTATCCAAAATTTAATTCTAAAAAAATTTTAGCTTAAGAAGTTCTTAATTGAACTTAAAACTTGAAACAAGCCTAAATGTAACTTACTTTAAATTTGTTCATCATTTCTTAGAAAAGAGAAAAGATAGAAACATTATTTTAAAGCACAATATGTCATCATGTGATATAAAATCTGTGATATTTTATGTGATAGGATAGATTTTTCTCCTAATTTTTTTAGTGTCTTCCATATCTGCAGGCTTTCAAATTGAACTAAATTGCCTGTAGATTAATATGCCCTCTGGTATTGTTCTTGTAAAAAATAAACAAACTTAACTTTTAGTTTAAAATATTTATTTGAAGCTGGCAGGCGCGTTAATTCATATTTTTCCAACAGGAGTCACATGGGCCCTCCTCAGTAAGGTCACATTTTTGGCACAAGCGCTATCATTTTTTACATTAAGGGCATGCTCTTCGGTCACCACGTGGCCAAAATAGTCCCCGGTTATGAACATTTTTTTTTGGTATTCACTGTGTGGACGCGGATAAATTGGTAATTTTAAAGAAAGTTTATTTATAAATTGATGGAATAGGATATTACCATTCGAATTATAGCACTTTGTGCAGATCATTTTTGTTTTGATGCATTTTAGATTTTTTGATTCGCTCATATTGAGCACTGACTACAATTTTATACTAAATCGTCTAAACCTTGAAGAAAATTAATATAAGCAATACAATTTGCACATTCGTTGCAAATTAACAAATAAGTATCTGCACATACGTAACCCATCATTATTTTTTGGGCATTTTTAGCGATTTCTAGCGGAGAAAAAAAGAAACTTTGAACGTCGATAAAGTCGAGATCAAGTGACTAAGTTCGTTCATGAAATTTTTGTGTAAAATGATTTTCATTTTTTTTTCCTAAAAATAAAAGATAAGTTTCAAATAGGGAATATAGAAACACCAACAATGTGCTGAAATTTACTCCTCGGAGTTCTCCAACCAACTTCCATAATTCTTGACGTTGCATCGATCAGCTGATAACTATTGTTGACAGTGAACCACCCAGCGGGACTCAGCGTCGGACTCGCGCTGACTTTCGCCCCCGGGCAAAATTTTATTTTTATTCTTGGAATTGTTTCACAGCAGTACAAAAAATCCACAAGAACATGTAACTATTAGAAAATTTTAATTATTTTCTGAAGATGCACATTTCTCAAGATGGGACTTTGACAAATTTTCGAGTATCACATTCTAAGAGGTTCCTCAATTTTTTTAAATCGAGGCATCTACCTTATCGACGTTAAAAGTTTCTTTTTTTCTCCGCTATAAATCGCTAAAAATGCTTCAAAAATAATGATAGGTTACGTGTATGCAGATACTTATTTGTTGATTTACAACGAATGTGCAAATTTTATTGCTTGCATTAATTTTCTTTAAGGCTTAGACGATTTAGTCCAAAATTGATGTCAGTACTCAATATACGCGAACCAAAAAATCCGAAATGCATCAAACCAAAAATTATCTGCATAGCGCTATAACTCGAATGGTAATATCCTATTTTATCGATTTATAAATAAACTTTCTTTGAAACTATAAACATATTGATGTATACAAACGTTCTTTAGAGCTTTTTATTTAATGTGTCAAATTTTAAACACGATATCTCAATCCGTGTGAACACGGTGAACACCAAAAAAATGCTCATATTCGGGAACTAGTTTGGTCACGTGGTCACGAAGAGTACGCCCTTAAGTATATAAGTAATTTTCAGATATACTCATCTGTGTATTTTTGCGTTGCGTGCGTGCATTTATAATTGTAAGTTGAAATACGCGTCAGGTTTTGGCTAAGAATCTATTGCGCAGTAAGAATGTGTTATGAATACATGCGTTTCAGGATTGGGCCTAGTGTCCACACTTAAGTGTGTTATTAGCGTGTTGTTTACCTCTGCTACTACAGGTACGATTCTTTCTGACAATGAGTTATAATTTTTCATATAGTGGATTTCAAAACCTTATATTATTGCTAGGAAAGTTTGAAAAGATTGTTTTTATGACACATGAATGATTTCAGCCCTTTTGAGAGCCTATGAAGCGGGGCTAAAGCTCCAATTTTTACTTCCTGGAGAGTAAAAAGTACGTTTTTACTCCCCAGGGAGTGAAAAGTGATGTCACAGGTGATTAATGATAGTTATACATCTACGAGCTTGCAATTTACGATACTCAGTCCACTCACCGTAAAAACTCTAAGGGAATTTTTGTGGCTGATATAAGAATGTTGCGGTAATTTATGTTAATTTACCATGTATAACTGGTCACATTACCATAAAAGACCGAAAATTTCCATAAATTTCTGGAAATTTACAAACATTTCCAAATTTAATTTTGGGTAATTTACCAATTAATTACCTGAAATCCTACCAAAAATGTCCCAACTTTCCTGAAATTAAAAAAAAAAGGTTTAAAATTGAATGTTCGGTAATTTATTTCAATTTAACATAAATCATCTACAATATAACCATAAATTACCAAAAATGTGGTAAATTTCTGGAAATTTCTAACAATACTTCAAATTAAATCTTAGATCATTTATGGTAGGTTACCATATTTACCGCTAATATTGCCTGAAGTTACCATAAATTTCCAGAGATATTACCATAAATTACCAAACATTTCATAAATTTTCGAAAATCTATAAAAATGTTAAAAATTGCATTTTGTTCAATTTATGCTAAGTTACCATATTTACCTACGAAATTACTATATACACTGAAAATCTACATAAATTTCCGAAAATTTATAAACACTTCGAGATATAATTTCAGATATTTTATTTTAAGTTACCATACATTTTCGGTAATATTACCATAAATTACCAAGAATTTCATAAATTTCTGAAAATTTATAAAAATGTTTAAAATTGAATTTTGGGCAATTTATGGTAAGTTACCATACTAACCTGTAAAATTAACATGAATACTGAAAATTTCCATAAATTTCCAAAAATTTAGAAACACTTCGAAATATAATTAAAGGTATTTTATCTTAAGTTATCAAAAATTTTCGGTAATATTACCAAATTCAAATTAAGTTGTGATAAAGATACTTTTAGCAACCTGGCGCACGACCAGGTACGCCAGCGTCATCTCTACTACATTTTTAGTTGATATTTTTATCAACGATCTTTAAATTTTGTGAGAATTCCTGTAGAAGATGCTTTTAGCTACCTAGTGCATGACCTGGTACACCAGCACCATAGCAACTACATTTGATGTTAATATTTTTATCATCGACCGTAAAATTTTGTGATAACTCCTGTAGAAGATTCTTTTAGCAACCTGGTGCATGACCAGGTACACCAGCGTCATCGTAATTACATTTGAAGTTAATATTTGTATCATTGAACTTTAGATTTTGTGAAAAATCCTTTAGAAGATGCTTTTTGCAACCTGGTGCATGACCATGTACACCAGCGGCATCGCAACTACATTTGAAGTTGATATTTTTATCATCGATCTTTAAATTTTGTGATAATTCCTGTAGAAGATGCTTTCAGCAGCCTGGTACATGACCATTTATACCAGGGTCATTGCCACTCAATTAAATACTTAAATTCGGTTCAAGAAGGTGATTATATACAGAAAAATTATATTCCTATTATATAAATTGTAAATACCCTATTATGTATAACATATATAATTTTTTATATAGCGTATATACATAATACATTACGCATAAACTATATATAATATTTCCGCCTGGGAAAAATACATTGATACGCCATTTTTTGAAATTCATACTCGAAGTTGGGGGGGAGGGGAGGCAGCCGACAGGCTACCCACTAAGAAAATAATTTCTCATGCACTGAATTAATTTAATACAATACTAAAGTTTTCAAAGCCAGGAAGAGGCACAATATATATGTTCCATATACTGCATAACAGTTATAGTGATTGATCGTGGCTTACATTCAATCTGATTTATGTGACAAGACAATTTTTCTGCCAGTTCTGTAAGTGCTTGATTTCGCTCACTAAAGGACTAGCGTCAATAGAAAAATATTGGTGCGCAAGAAGAAAAAGCAATTTGATTGACAGGTGGCACAGCGAACAGATAAGTGAGAGAAGATGCCAGTCATTCTTTGGTAATTAGTCAAGAGTCGTACGAGATACTTTGAATGCTGGGTTTAAAGCCGGGTACTTGAGAGACAACTAAGCCAGGATCTAAAGAGCGATATAGCTGTAGACAGACCATCGTGGACTGTCAGATTTGATTGATTAGCTACGAGAAATAGAGTGCTTCTATATAAAAGGCAAATTCTATATAAACAATTTTCACATAATATATAAAAGATCTGTATTGAAGGATTAGGATTATTGATGACAGCAAATTGTGAGACGACTCTTTGAATTTTACGGAGATTTGGGCGATACGAAATAAATTTTCGAAAGAAAAAATTAGCTTCCAAATTGTAACGTATAATTTTCATATACGTATAATAGCGCATTATCGTAAAAAAGGAGGATACAGTTAAGTGCGTGACAAGACACAGTTGAAGACAAATTATAATCATACCGACTGATTAAAGTTTATTGACTGAAATTTTTCGGTAAGGAAAAGGGAAACGAGGAATAGATGCGGCTTATTAAAATGTATATTTTTTGTTGATAATTTTTTTTAATCAGGCCTTGAAGTTTGCTACACATTTCAATTGTTTTTATGTTCTCAAAAAACAATTCATATAAACACGTAAAATTACTATTATACCATTAAGCCAAATCCCTTTCGTGGTATAGGTGTGACTCACTCGCTTCTCGACACGGATCAAGAAGCTCATGTGAGAAAGGGAAGTATACGAGCAGGTGTACGGGTGTACTGGAGGGGATATATATTGAGAATGATCTAGAATTCCCTTGTTTTTTGTTAATCAACGCGTTTATTCCTCAAAACTGATGTGACCCAGGTCGCTGATCAATCTCTCTATTAAGCATCCGGGACGAAGAGCTTTAAAAAGTCATCATTAAAGCTCTCTACGCGGGCCAATTCGTACCCAAGGTCTCTCTTTTTTATGAGAATATAACTCCACGACATTTTTTTTATGTATTTCTTATAAACCATTTTTCACTGCACTCTTCTGTTCTGCCTGCGGACCTTAGCTTTCTTTACCTACTTCCATGCATTTGCCCATTCAAACTCTTGTGTTTATGTGGTATTTAAAAAAATGTGTTTATATGAATTAATTTGTTAACAAAATAAAGTTAAATTAAATGTATATATTAAAGACCTCGACGTAAGTTCAAAAGATAATTAACGCTTTTTCATGACACTTCTTTCGCATAAGTAGTATACTTGTGTCACTCCGGAAACACCACCACGTAGTTCCAGCTGCCACCGACAGATGACGCCACCGGTCGGTTCCCAGTATTCGGTAAGGTAGATTCCTGTCACTGTTTTACCATCCATGTAGTTCATGCTATGGACGACAGATGGCGCTACTGTTTTACCATTTATGTAGTTCAAGCTGGATCTGAAAGATGGCGCCAATGGCTTACTAACAATATATTTCAAGCTGTGACCGCAGATAGTGCTCGTGGAGGGCAGGGATTGCTCAGATTTCTAGAAAGATCCAGGCGATTCTCGAAGCTTCTAGAAAGTTCGGCCTCGTATATGTTACGCTCATATATATTTCTAAATGTATGTACTATTCAATAAGTGGCAATAAGTATGTACTATGCAATAAGTTTTTGTACAGATATAAGTTGACAAGTTGTGACCTGGAAAGTATGGGTAAGTCATACCGATTTAATTGTAGTCATTAAATGATATAAAATGTGCAGATTGAATAATAAACTTCTCGCGGGAGAAAAGGAGATAGCAAATCACAGTGAGCATGTCCCCTTCCTCGTGAGCATTGTGTTTAAGGGCATGCTCTTCGTGACCACGTGACCAAACTAGTCCCCGGTTATGAGCATTCCTTTTGAGTTCATTGTGTCCAGACGGATTGAGATATCGTGTTCAAAATTTGACAGATTAAATAAAAAGCACTAAAGAGCGTTTGTATACATCAATATGTTTATAGTTAAAAAAAAAGTTTATTTATAAGTCGATGAAATAGGATATCACCATTCGAGTTATAGTACTTTGCAGATAATTTTTGATTTGATGCATTTAGGATTTTTTGGTTCGCGTGTATTGAGCACTGACACCAATTTTGGACTAAATCGTCTAAACCATAAGAAAAATTAATGGAAGCAATAAAATTTGTACATTCGTTGCCAATCAACAAAGAAGTATCTGCATACACGTAACCTATCATTATTTTTGGAGAATTTTCAGCGATTTCTAGAGGAGAAAAAATGAAACTTTGAACGTGGATAAAGTCGAGATCACGTGACTTAGTTCGCTCATGAAATTTTTGTCAAGAATAATTTTAATTTTTTTTTGCCTAAAAATAAAAGATAAATTTCAAATTGGAAACATAGCAACACCAGAAATGTGGTCAAATTTACTCTTCAGAGTTTTCCAACCAACTTTCATCATTCTTGACGTCTTATTTTTAACGTTGAATCGATCAGCTGATAACTATTGTTGACAGTGAACCAACCGGCGGGGTTCAGTGTCAGACTCGCCTTGTCTTTCGCCCCCGGGCGAAATTTTATTATTATTGGTTTGGTATAACTTAGAATTGTTTCACACCAGTACAAAAAATCCACCAGAATATATAACCATTAGAAAATTTTAATTATTTTCTGAAGATGAACATTTTTCAAGATTTGACTTGGACAAATTTTCGAGTATCACATTCTAAGAGGTTCCTCAATTTTTTTAAATCGAGGCATCTACTTTATCGCCGCCATCTTACGATGTGCCATTTGATTATGCGCGCGAGCATTTTTGCCGACAAACTGTGCATGAAAATATAAACATGTGGGCGCTGCTATGTTTGCCGCGGGACATCAAAAGGTGGCGGACTTCCCCCCTCATTGCATCACCCTCGAAATGGCATGTCTAGTCCCTTGTTTCCAATGTCCATGTTTTTTTTTCCAGCTCTATAGTATTTCAATAGAAAAGTTTCTGCGTAATTATAAACATTTCGATATATACAAACGTTCCTGAGTCCTTTCGGTATAACTTCCTAAATCTTGAACACGATATCTCAATCCGTGTGGACGTAGTGAGAACCGAAAAAAATGCAAAAAAATTTCATTCTCCACACCAAAATTTTATGAATGAACTTAGTCACGTGATCTCGACTTTATCGACGTTCAAAGTTTTTTTTCCCCTCCGCTAGAAATCGCTGAAAATTCTCCAAAAATAATGATAGGTTACGTGTATGCAGATACTTCTTTGTTGATTGACAACGAATGTACAAATTTTATTGCTTCCATTAATTTTTTTTAAGGTTTAGACGATTTAGTCCAAAATTGGTGTCAGTTCTCAATACACGCGAACCAAAAAATCCGAAATGCATCAAACCAAAAATTATCTGCAAAGTGCTATAACTCGAATGGTAATATCCTACTTCATCGATTTATAAATAAACTCTTTTTAAAACTATAAACATATTGATGTATACAAACGTTCTTTAGTGCTTTTTATTTAATCTGTAAAATTTTAGAAACAATATCTCAATCTTTGTGGACATAGTGAAAACCAAAAAAAAAAATGCTCATAACCGGGGACTAGTTTGGTCACGTGGTCACGAAGAGCATGCCCTTAAACACAGTAAATGTACAGTTGCCGCAGTCAGAACGTATGAACGAAGATCGGTCTTCTTATTATTACTCAGTGATTTAATACTCGTTTATATTGCTAATTGCTTATATCCTGCAAAAATTATTTATAAAAAATAGAGTGAAGACGTATATTTCTGCCTCACACATAGAACTTTCGCAGCATTGCGTATGCGCCGGGAAAATAATACTGAACTATACATAGTTTGCCTAAGGGCTCTTTCACAAAATTGCAGATCCGCAACTTGCGGACTTGCGCAAGTCATGAGTTGTGAACATAAAGATTCTTCCGTTAGTGGAAAAATCTCTGAATGGCGGTAATTTGAATGTTCGAATATTTTTAAATAGAAAACTCAGTTTTTTTCAATTTATAGGAAAGTGAATTAAGCTAAAGATAATTATGGATGAATAATAACGATAAATTAAATATATTTTTCAATGTTTTGATGAAATGAAATAAACGCATGTCAAATCAGCTGATTTCTTACCAAGCATGTGTGCATGAGTAGCGGGTATGCGATCGTCTATTTTGACAGGAACGCATTAGCTAACTTTGCAAATCGTAATTTCTTGCTTTATTTTTGTTTTAGGGAGAGCAAAAAAAGAGATTGTGTTGTGAGTATATCCGGCTTCGTGACAACATTTGACTAGAAGTCATTCTCTTGAGTAGAAATTTTAAAGAATTTCCAGACATTTTTGAGATTGTTAGGCATCATCATATTATTATAATACTCCGTTTCCTGCGTATTCCGTTGAAAATCATTCATGCTAATCTTATGAATAATTTATTAATATTCATATTCTTATTGATAATGCAATCTTCCAAATTTTCGATCTCTAGTCTGTAACGGATCTTCACGTTTTGGCATTTACAGAGTCCGAAAAGCAGAAACTTGTCGTGTCTGTATGTCTGCCTTATGTCTTTCTGTATATCTGTTTGATACAAATTAACGTTTGCAGGGTTTATACAATGAAGTCAGTGTTGAATGGGTTTCGAAGGCTTCTGAAGTGCGTATCTGTCACTCGAATTCCAGATTTCCGCCGATTGGTTTTTAAAAGAATTTTAGTCGTTATTATTCTTTTGGCTAACTTAATATATGGCGCAAAAGCCTTTACAACATCTAGAACTGAAATAAAAAAAGGAATCTAGTAGCTTTGCATATTATTTGACTTAATTTTTCGTTAATTTATAAATTTAAAATTCGTGTGTAAGATGGTAGTTTAACCTAAAAAAAGTCTATCTCATGTAAAAAGAGGAAATCCGATTCAATATGACCTTGTCTGAGATGGTCATTGCAGTATATGGCAGATTCGAAGCTTCTTGAGAAAATGACCGATTGACATAGTCGCAAACCGATTTAATTTCAACTTTTGAAATCTGTAAATAACAGATACGCAATTCACAGAGTCGTCTTTTAAATCGGTTTTTTATTCTTGGAAATTGATACACTTTTTTGGGGTCCCAAAATGAAGAAGGTCTTTTATTTAATATTCCCGACTAAAATTAATTAAGAGTTATAGAAATGTTTGTCAACGTTTTTAGTGCACGGCAAGAAGACTTGCAAATTATTATAATGACATTGTTCATTTTAAAAAAATTATAAAGGTTATCATATCCGATATTGAGATAAAGGTGTTGAAATTTTTCAAAAAACAAAAAAGGCTTTTTTCTCAAAGATTAAGAAATTGTGATTAAAAATTTTACAAGATATAAAATATGTTTCAAAATTATTTCAGTAAAATTTTTCAATTATACTAAATTTCAAAAAGTTACAGCATTTTTAAAATTTGAAACCAAATTTTTTAAAAGATTTTCAGAGATTTTTGTCAAATTTTCTGATACATCAAAGAAATACTTGCAAATTAACCTTCATGACATTTTGAAAATTTTCAAAAAATAGAAAAAACTATTTTTTTCATAGATTAAGAAATTTTTATACATGTTGCTACTAGATATCAAATATATTTTAAAACTATCTTAATTTTTTATTTTGATTCGACCAAAGTCATGATTTTTATTAGCTTTCCATAAGATTTACAATTTATTTTTATGATATTTTGCAATTAGACCCAAATTTAAAATGTCCTGGGTAATTTATTATTATAATCAAGCAGATAGCTATATTGCACTAAAAAGAATGACTTAGCAGTCCCATCTAAACGTTTGGCAATAGTTCTCGCTACTGTGCTGTTACCCCAAATAAAAATGTTTCGACTTGAATTCGACTTAAATTGCCCCCAATCAAGACATGCTGAAGTCGAAAAGGTAGATTTGAGCATGGCTCAGTTTTGAGACATAAATTTACCTCTTCACCTTGTATATTTT
>NC_046660.1:132823253-132831842 GCF_010883055.1 Belonocnema kinseyi
AAACGGGGTATCAGCTAAACTAAGAGACCCACTCTGTTTGCTCTATCACTAACTTGTAGCCCTTGATGAAATAGTGATTTCGTGGTATAGTCCATTTTTTATTGGGCTTCTAAAGATTATAGGCGAACTTTTTGTGAAATCGATGGTGGTCGAGTTCTTGGAAGGGAATTATTTAAACCCTATTTATTATTCATTAAATATGTATTTGGCAGTGAAGTTCGTCTGGAGTGATGGCGATTGAATAACTAAGTAGGAAAATATCGATAGTGTTGAAGTTTTTCATTGTACATTGAATTCCGGCAATCACGCCAAACAGAGTTCGTATCTCATATTTGGGTACTCTCCTCTATATATATATATATATATATATAATTAAAAATTTGTCATAAGGACAACCGCAGGATTTCGCCGGGAGCGGGTGCTAATCTGAATAATTGCACCCGCTTCCAGCGAAATCGCGGTAAAATTTCAGCCATAACCACGTCTCACAACCGTGAGATAGGTATATATATATAGGTGATATATATATAACACGCGATTGATGGCAATTGCACTCCGCTCTCAGTCTTTTTATTTCTTCCGAATTCGGGCACAGAACGTTTTAAATCAAAGGTGAACGGACCGACAACTGTAATTTTGTGATTTTTATTTTCTTTTGTTAAAGCTCTTTTGGCTCTAACGAACGCATTCTCATCACGTATCTCGTGCTTCGCACTCGATTTTGTCCAACATGTCAACTTTTCTACATTATACGCAACACTTGTATATCAATTATAATACATTTTTATGTAACTCTGGCAGGAATTACTTATTAAAAAATTGCCAAATAAAAAGCAAGTTGTATTTACCATGATTATTTTTGTATTTGTTTCTTATTTTGCTTTAAATTGGGTTCTAAGCTGTTTTTTAACATGTATCATTTCAATAAATGTATATCATAAAAATTCATAATATGCATAAAAATTGAATCATACTAATTATTATTGTCTTGTTTTTATAATTTTTTAATATTTTTAATATTGTTTTTACGATGGAATAAAAACTACTGCGCATTTGCATAGCTTCTGATACAGAAACCTATATAAGATCATATATAGGAGCCTATGTCCTCTTTCGTCTTTTCTGTGCTTTTTCCAAAAAGTTAATTTTTTAATTTTTAATCTTCTGTTTTACGATTAAAAGAAAATCTACTCGTCCTATGGAAAAGTGATTAATAATAAATTTATAGATCTTTTTAGGTGAATAACTGTTGTCTGGTAATTTGAGTTCATACCTTGTGTCGTTTTGTCAAACAAATTAAATATTTTATTTACAATGTTATTTTTTACGACTAAAGCACAAACTACGTGTCCTATCAAAAATTATACTTTTCAACCAAATTAAAAATGTTGTTATAATAGTCCTATAGGGCTTTCAAAGAGCAAAGTTTTTCTTCTCCTCACTTTTTTTCATATCATGCGTTGTTTCCCTTAAAATGTTCATTTTATTTTTTTTTTATTTTGAAAATGCTCTAACTCTGATAATTTTCTTCTTTTAGATTCAAAAATTTTTGGTACATTCAAATTTGAAATTTTCAACTTTTCGTCCAAATTAAAAAAGTTTTTATCATAATCTTGTAGGGCTTTCGAAAAACAAAGTTTTTCCTTTCTTGTCTTTTTTCATATCATGCGTTGTTTAGATTAAAATGTTCATTTTAGTTTGTTTCTTTGGATTTTCAAAATGCTCTGACTCTGATCATTTTCTTCTTATAGAAAAAAGTCGAAATGATAAATTGTTAAGATTTTGAAGTACTATGAACAACCGTGCATAGAATTTTTATATCTTGAAAAAATGTGGTTTCAAAAATTTTGTGTCGGATCAAATTTGGAATTTTCAACTTTTTGACAAAATTGAAAAAGTTGTTATCATAATCTTATAGGGCTTTCCAAAAGCAACGTGTTTCTTCTCTAGACTTTTCTTCTTATCATGCGTTATTTGGCTTAAATTGTTCATTTTAGTTTGTTTTTTTGGATTTTGAAAAAGCTATAACTCAAGTAATTTTTGAATTTTCGAAAAAAATCATTGAGATAAATTGTTAATTTTTTTAAATACTATGAATAACCGTACAGAGAATTTTTAAATTTAATAAAAGTGATCTTAAAAATATTCAAATTGTGCCTACTTTTTGAATTTTCACTAAAAATGGCTGGCTAACGAACTCGGCCTTTAGTTTCGGACACTAAACAAGTGTACCAAAGGTCAATTTAATAGATTATTTTTTTCAAAAGTTATCGCGTTCACAGTCAGACAGACATACAGACATACATACAGACAGACATACAGACAAACACATTCGTAAAAACCTGTTTTTCGGATTCAGAGGTTCTCAAAACGTGAGGGTCAAGTTTTACATAAATCTACTAACTTCTCTGATGAGTTAGGACCTAGCTAGGACAATTTATTTTTGTTTGCATAATTTTTTTAACACTTACTCGTTGAAAAGTATATCGCTTATCGTTAAATATTTAAACAAACAAATGCTTTAAATAACTCATATTTGTTCATAAAATGTTATACACTGGTCATGAAAAGTATATTTTTTTAGTAAGACTCAATTCTATAAAGAGAAAACATTCAACTTTGTCGTTCCAATTTGATTGAACAATACGAAAACGGTGTAAACAACAAATTTTTTTTCAGAAATGACAAATTAGTGCATTACTCGCAGAAAAACAGAAATTTAAAACATTTATTTTCGAAAAAAATGGTTTAAACAGACAAAATTATTTAAACAAGAATTTATTACAAATTGAGGTACTAGTATCTGAGTAACGTACATATTTAACAATAATCGGCAAAGCTACCTATCCATCTCAGCCTAGACTGGCTGTATTCTACCCGGACGATATTTTCGGCTCGCTATATAGTTGTTTCATTTCGGGGAAAATATTTATATTGATATGTTGAATTCATCTTATTTATGTTACATTATTTATTTTGTGAGACATCTGGCTTTAATTGAAAAAAGAAAAATCTCGGTATGTTAATTAGAACCAACGTTATTGAAGTCTAGGCTGAGTGGGGTTAATATAAAAAACTGGAGTTTTCAACCGATTTTTAAGAAAAAGTAAATTAAATAATAAATATTTATTTAAAGATTTGGTTAATGTTTGCAACAAAGATCAATCTTCCTAACAATGACCAGTTTTTCGATTAAACATAAAAATATACCATTCAATAGTAAGTGAAAAAATGTAAACAAAATGAAATGGCTTAACCAATTGTTAATTAGTTGAAAAATACTTTAAAGCATTTCACTTGCGAAACAAAAATAATGTATGGCGAAAAAGGGAAAAGGAGGGCAAATGTGTATCAATTTTCGGCCAAATTGTAATTTCAGTTGGTTTTTTTTTGCATTTCTGGGATTCATCAAGGAGAGGGGTAAGTTTAAATCCAGAAACCTAATTCCCATTTTTCCCTGTGACACATCTTAATATTATTCGATTTTGCTCAAACTTCAAGGGAATTTTTTTTACGGCAACAACACAAAAGGGTAGGGGATAGCACGCCTTCTAATCAAAAAAAATTCGATAGTTCTAATTTTGTACCATCCAAGTAGGCACGTTTGAAGGTGCACCTTAATATATTTAAACCTAAAATTCTCACATTATGAACTGAATTCAAATAATACTATATTTCTCTCAAACCAGCTCATGACAACCTTTTTCAAGGAGATGGCCATGTTCTATAGCTTAATATTTTTGGAATATACAAGAATGTCAGTAGATCAATACTCAGATCTTCTACTTCAAGTGGGTCCTAAATTACAGAGTGTCCCGAGTAGAAAAGATGTCATCACAACAATTGATGATCACGAGCAAGTGGTTATAAAATTCGATATTTACGTTGTGTGTTTATCAATGTGCTATATAATAATTATTTTTCATTTAAATTCTAGGTATTGGGGAAAGTATTAAGAGTCAAAGTACTCAATTCCGCTAAGATGTCTACACAGTTAAGTGCAAAATTCACAGGGTATTGCGTGTTTTATGGAAAAATTTGCAACCGAAGGTATTGAAAATGCCAGAGACGAAAGAAGAATGTCAAAAGATCATTCATGATTTTGATTCGAAGTCGAATTTTCCTCATTGCTGGGGGGCCCTCGATGGAAAGTAAGTTGTTATGCAGGTAACGGGCAACTTTACTGTAATTAAATTGCACAAGATATCTTACTTACACAACCTAATACCGATAAAACATATATATATATAATGTGTGTATGTGTATTTGCAGGCTCAACCGAATACGGGTTCAGAAAACTACAACTACAAGTACGCACACAGCATCAATTCGTTGCCGTTGTGTATTGCCCAATACACTTTTTCGGCTGTAGATATTGGCACTCAGGGTCGAAAAAGTGATGGTGGTGTTTTTATAATCAGCAACTTCGGTCAAAGGCTTCTTTCAGAAAACTTTAATCTCCCTGCTCCATTAGAATTATATCCTGGGAGTTTATTAATACCACAAGTTTGCGTGGCAGATGAAGGCTTTCCTTTGCACTGCAACATTATGCGTCGGTTCTTCGGAAAATCAAGTGGTTGACTATCAAATGAGCAAAAGATCTTTACTAATGGACTAAGTCGAACTCGAAGAGTGATCGAGAGCACTTTTGGCATTATGGCTGCTCCGTTGAGGATATTTCGCGTGCCTGTAAATGCATCTTTGATTAATATCAAAATGATCGCTTTGGCAGCGGTCTGTCTGCATAATTTTATCAAAGAGGTCAGGATCATCTTCCAGAAGATAAGCATTACTACTGCCCACGTGAAGTTGTTGACGAGATAGAAAACGAAATAAAAGTAGAGGGAGATTGGTGTCAATTCTCTTTCTCTCTCTCAATTATTTCTTCGTTGCCATGTTATGCTAATTTTAATTAAAAAGCAGAATTAAATTTGAAGTTAATTATTAAGGAATTATCAATACCGTTTACATTTTCATCTTTAATATTTCTGAGAATTAATTGTACCTGATAATAGATCTTATGCTTTCACGATGATTCATTTTAATAAAAAGAGATATTTCGGGTTTAACTCGTATAATCGTATAATTCATAATTGTACCTAAAAGAATGAATACAATTTAAGAACTGAATTAACATCTCACTCAAAAAAGTCTTGGTAGTTAATTTGATCATTCAATTTCAATTTATGATAAAACTGGCGTTTTCTTATTCTTTTTTTCTTCTTCTGAAATCCAGTAAAAGATGTAACTTCTTCTTTAAAAATTATTTGTAACGACACTGAAAAGAATTAAAGCATTTTTTGCTCTTCTGAATCGTAAAAGTGACATGTTAAAGAAATACGTAAGAGACTGTATTTAAAATATTTTCACAAACTTATCCAAGAAGTTTCTCAACACTTTATTATCTACAATGGGCAGAAAAAGACTTACTATACGTATTTTTGATGACTGATTGAGTTCTTTTAATTTTAATTATGCCATAGATAAAAAATACTCTTTAAAGGGTTGATTGCTCTCGAAATTATATAAAAAATGTCAGCTTATGATGAAGCCGATTTTTCTATTTTTTAAGTAGATATTGCAATAATAGTTTATATGAAATTTGCCTCCAAATAAAGTGTTATCAATTTTTTTCCAACGTTTTGTTACAACTTCAGGTTTTCGCACTATGATAAGAAATTCATTAAGATTTATAATAATAAGCTTTTCGGATGCGGGTAAAAATGTAGCTTCAAAATGAGCCGAAGAACATTGAAAAATGTTGACTATTTCGGAAGTTACTGAACATTTAAGGAAAAATAAAAATTTACACTGTTTTGCAATATTTACTTTAAAAAATAAACAAATCGGCTTCATTCTTGGCTCATTTTATTAGAATTTGGATAGCAATCAAGCCTTATAGGACTCGCCAGGTTTCGATTTATTCTTCCAAGTTCCAAACTCTGAAATGCGTCGGTGACTCATTTTTCAATCTAGTAGAGGTTTCGTTTGGGCCTAAAATCCCGAAAATTGATCCGGCTAAATGACCCTGTACGTAATTCTACACCAGCCATGAGACCCCTTTTCATGCAGATGCCCACATATATTTAAAAATATTCGTAAAGATTCAGAAAAATTACATACTTGGAGATCAGATGAGTGGGACAAATTTTAATACGCAGGAACGTAAGAATGACAACATATTTTTTTATTGATTACCGACAGGGTTCATAAACTTTAAAAACATGAGGCGTGAGAACGCCTGACCATTTTAAGAAGAGGGTCTCTTCCATTTGAAACTTTATGTGCTGTACCCAGAATAATCCTGTTGTGAAGACATTCAAGACTCAACATTCCGCGGCCCCCTTGACGGCGTAAGATGTACAGTCGCGGAACGGAAGACTTAAGATGCATGCTTTCGTTCATGTGCACAACCTTTCTTGTCCCGATATCAAGGGATCAGAGCCCGTTCTTCGTCCATGGAACTACTCCAAATGAATAGAGTAGTACCGGGATGGCAAGCATGTTCGTTGCAGATACTTTGTTCTTCGTCGACAGCTTGGAAGACCAAATCTGTCGGATGAGACGTTTGTATCTGCTTCGGAGAGTATCCTTTATAGATGTCACATCCTGAATGCAGCTCTGTGGCATGCCCAGGTAAGTATAAGTCTCTCCAGCGCTAAGGTGTCGTATAGCGCTTCTATCAACGAGCTCAGGATCTTCAGGGATGCCATCAAGTTTTCCTTGCTTCAAATAAACCTTGGCACTTTTGTCTAACCCAAATTCCATTCTCATTTCCTTAGTCTATCTCTGAAAGGAGACCTTGTTAGTTGTCACACGATTTTTCCCAGGTGAGATAGGAAATCTGGTTTTCCAAAGCGGCATCAATCTTTCTATGCACCTAACTATTTGCGGATGAACCTTTAAGATTTCCAAAAGGCAGATGATAAGTCTATGGGAAGTCGAATCGAAAGCTTTCCGGTAATCAATCCGGGCCATCGATAGGTCACGCTGGTAGAATAATGCATCTTTGCAGACACATCTATCGATGAGCAGGTTCTCCCGACATCCCGCTACGCCTTTCTTTGAGCCTCGTTGTTCATATATTTCTTGTCACACAGCTTCAATAGCACGAACAATCCTATCATTTAGTATAGCTGTGAATATCTTATATAGTGTGTTCAGACAAGTGATTGGCTTGTAATTCTTGGGGTCAGCTAATTTGCCTATTTCCGTCAGGAGTATTGTGCGCCCTTTTACCAACCACTCGGGAATCGTCCCTTCCGCATTTAAATATGAGGTGAAAATACGGGCCAAATGCTGATGGCTTGAAGAAAACTTCTTCGACCAGAAGATTTTAATACAATCTTGTTCCGGTGCGGAATAGTTCTTCATCCCTCTTAATAGTTTTTTTCACCTCCTCGGTAGTGATGAGTGGGCATTCCTTATCAGGTGTTATGAGGGCAACAGAGAGAAACTGTTGATTTTCTCTGATCCACCTTTCCCTCCGCTCTAGACTTCTCTTAGTGTCAGATAATATCCGTATTCTCTCAGCAATATGCTGCCTGATAGTCAGCAGCTTTGACTTGTTAAATGTGTGATAACGGGTCCGCAGTTCGCGCGCGAACTTCCGAATCTTGGCGGTAAAGTTCCTGCCAGATATGATGTAGTCAATCACACACTGAATAAGGGACGCGTACTATCTTGCCAAGCCTATCTTTATGGCAAGTTGGTGCATTCGTCTTTTGGTCTTATGATCAACCGTTAGTTTTGTTTTACGGTTCGCATTGGCCAAAGCTCTCGCTGCATTATACACACAATAATTGATAGCCTAGAGGTCGGATTCTCCGGAAAATTGTCCATGAAGCTCGTCATCCATTTCAGCCAGATCTTTAGGCTAAAGAGAAACCTTGGTGTTGATGTTTCTCGGGGCCGTAAAGCATCGCTCTTCCTCTGTTGGATGCCTGCCCGCGGTTGGTCTTAGTGTCGCCTCTCTTTCTCTGTTGCCGGCTTGTTCTACCTGTGGTAGAGTAGGCGTTCCGCTTACATAGCCCCTTTTACATAGTAGCTCAGCATGGTTTCGCAGACGTTGCTGCGAAAAGTGCGATAGATCCGGGTGTTCCTCGCACCACAGAGCATGCAGCCGTGCCATGTAACCCCGTTCAGGGGCCACACTTGCATCGTAGCACTCTAGCAAGTGGTGATTCAGTCGCTCCGTCCACCCAAAGGTTGCGAGATCCCGCCGATCCATCGCATTGAATCCATTTTCATTGGCTCCCCCAGCTCTAGATTGGTCGGCATTGTTGGCCGACCTATTGTCGGGAGCCCTGCGCGTTCTGTTGTTTTGAACCGCACTTACTACAACTATGTTTGGTGTTGTCATTGCTGTTCCCACGAGAAGCTAGGGAAAGGGGTTCGTTCATCCTTGTAGAGCCCCGCATGCAAGGAGAAGGCTGCGTACCCTAAGACGTCGCCCGGTATCCCAGAGTCACCATTCTAGACACCTCACCCAGGTGCCATTCAGCTTTCGGCACGATTTTCACACCTCCGCTTGCAGGTTAATTCCTTCGGGACCACCCCTGGACAATTGTCCGCGATTGCGTATTTATT
>NC_046660.1:132831942-132833113 GCF_010883055.1 Belonocnema kinseyi
GATTGTTTAACCATTAACAAAAGTAGAGAAGCTATGGGGGTTCTTAGCCATTTTTACAAGACGGGTTATAACCCAGGGGTTCTAAGCCACTTTTACAGGAGGTTCTTGTATCATTTATATTCTAAGCCACGGCTTTTCAGCCACTTTACAGGGGGGTTGTAGGCCACTTTCGCAAGAGGGATACTGAGCCAGGTATGGCTTTCTCATGCGTATCTAGACTCCACCAGGAATTTGTGGACCATGATTCCTACCTTACTAACATCTAGAGGCTTCTAAGCTGTAGTGGTTCATAACAACTTTAAGTCGCTTTCACTCTTTTACGGCTAGTACATTAGAATCATATGCACACGTGTGTGTGCGTAGATGTGTGTGGGTGTGTTTGCGTTTCATAAAATTAATTGTATAAAATGAATGATTTCATAAAACATTCTACGTTTTTCTAGAATGTTGCTGAGGGATCTCAGTGATATGATATTACACAATCATGAGAAAGGAATTTTGTATGAATAATTTCAACTTCGAAACGTAGATGAAATATAATATGTGTAATAAAATGTTATAAACACTCTCGAAACTCTAGAGACGAGATGAATAACAGATTCATGCTTTTTCTTTTCGCCATCACTCCAGAATTCTTTTTTCTGCGATTATCATTTCCGCATGCACCTTCCTTTGAAATTTAAGAATGGGTTGCGGATTTGATTATAACAATCTATATATGTTTTTAACTCTTCTAAGAATCGTATGTGATACCATGTAAATTAAAAGAATATGTTTTTTAGCCGTGAAAGATAAATGTGTACTGTTAATATGATGTGAGGTAAGTATAATATCCTGTTTCCTTTATATACATTTAATTTATTGCTTCCTTATAGATAATACTTTCAACTAAAAAATTTTTATTTTTTATTTTAGTGCGCAAATAATTCATGAAAAACATTCTTCTGCATTCTATAAACTTTCAGAATTATGGGAATGATATATTTATTACGAAGCATATTATCACATCTGATTTTCATAAATAGCTTTCAAAGCTACATTTTTTTCAAATTGCAATTGAATCTAAATAGCAAAAACGTTTTTTGCTGTGAATATTAAGATTTCCTTCACGTTTTTTTTATTTTTGTTTGAAGAATATTCGAGAACTCTCCTGTGGGTATTATTCCCTTCA
>NC_046660.1:132833213-132835836 GCF_010883055.1 Belonocnema kinseyi
GATCCCTGAGCTGGTACCTCTGGAAATTTTTCAATGTACCTTTACCGAGGTTCTGGTGGTTCAGAACCTACCTTAAGCTGTAGGTCCCCCCATCGTGTACTTGACTGCAACCCAGTCCGTCAATGATGGGGTAAAAACCAGGCTGTGTCCAATATGTCTGGGCAGACTGCTCTCATCAGATCACTTGATTGAATTATAAAAATGCGTCCGTGACTGATGAAATATACCGGGAGATCCCCGTGCAAAATGATCAAATAAAAAATCCAACTCTAACCAAAAATGCCTTCGACATATTGGGCAGTATAAGTCTGTGACAACATTTCGCCACAGAAATGTTTTTTATAATAAATTGAGTCTCAGTGGCTCAGTTGGTTAGATACGCGGACTTCACCTCAGAGGTCCGGAGTTCTAACCCTGAGCCGGTACCTCTAGAAATTTTTTAATCTCCCTTTATTGAGGTTCTGGTGGTTCGGAACCCACCGTAAGCTGTAGGTCCCCCCATCGTGTACTTGACTGCAACTCAGCCCGTCAATGAGGGGGTAAAACTAGGCTTTGTCCAATATGCCTGGGCAGACTGCTCTCATCAGATAACTTGATTATATTATAAAAATGCGTCCGTGACTGATGATATATACCGGGACATCCCCGTGCAAAAATGATCAAATAAAAATCCATCTCTAACCAAAAAATGCCTTCGACATGTTGGGCAGTATAAGCCTGTGACAAAATTTCAACCCAGAAATATTTTTTATAATAATAATAATAATAATAATAATGTATAGGTGTATAAGATGGGAGTATGTAAAAAATTTTTCAATGTATTACCATATTCAATGCGGTATCGTCTGTCCTATCAAGAAATTCCTAAAAATAGCTTCATATACATTTTTGCTGTTCTATTTTAAAGTATAGGATAACCAAAAGTCTTTTATTTTTTGAAAAACAGATGAGTTCTCACAAAATCATTCAAGATATTATAAATGACAGGGAAAATAAGTTGAAAAAATTAACAAAGAAAAAAGTGTAAGAGCTAAA
Source organism: Belonocnema kinseyi (assembly GCF_010883055.1). NCBI lineage: Eukaryota > Metazoa > Arthropoda > Insecta > Hymenoptera > Cynipidae > Belonocnema > Belonocnema kinseyi. The sequence goes on from NC_046660.1 coordinate 132,834,249, forward strand.
GAAGAGGGAGAAAAATCATGGCATAGAAATATATCAGTTTACATCAAATTACCAAAAAATATTCAGAAAAGAAGGGCCATTGTGAATATTGAAAACATCGATTGTTTTTCTTTCCTTTGGACAGTGTCAGCTACCCTTTTTCCTACGTATGATCATCCTAATCGGAAGGGGTCTTATCCACCTTTCGGTAGTACATTAAATTATAATGAAATAGAATTTCCCATCATATTAAAAGATATTCCCAAAATTCAAGCGATGAACGGATTGGGTATTAACGTCTATAGTTCGAATAAAAAAAATGAAGAAATAATGCCTATCCATTTAAGTAAAACATTATCTAGAAAGCCTACAATTCACCTATTTATGCAAAAAAGATAAAGAGGTATGATTATAAGGATGATAATAGCCAGACTAGTATTAAAGAAGAAGAAAATTTAGATGATCCAAACGATGAAAATATCGTGTACCATTTTTCATGGATCAGGAATTTGTCTAGATTGGTGAGCTCACAGATTTCGAACAGTAAAAACCGCATATAGATATGTGATAGATGTTTAATTCATTTCAAAACTAAATATTCGCTTGAAAAGCAAACAAGGGAACATCATTGAAGACTTATTTCAAGAAGAGTAAAAATGTAAGTATGAATTTTACTATGAATTTTAGTGCATTAGTTTATCAAGTGTATATATCTATGTATGTATTAAAGTATAACAATGCACTATTTTACGCATAGAAAAAAGATTCTTTTCATATGAATGAAATATTTCTTCGATTTGAAAAATTGCCTTGAATAAAATGTACATCATTTAAACTAACGAATTCTTTAATTCAAGGGAAAATCTTATGATTTTTTAAATCCACAAATGATCCTATGATGTTATAATAATGTTAGAAATGCAATGATTATTTTTTATTTACAGTTTTTCTTTATAAATATTAATAATATAATTGAGTCAATTTTTATTAATTTTTTCTTTTGCAATTTAGTATATGAAATGTCTTTCAGTTGCACTAGACAAGTAAGCTATAATGACATATTAAAAGCTATAAAGTCTACGAATTTTTTAATCATACGGAAATTAAAGCTTGTTTCGACAGTCTAAATTAAATAAATTTCATACATAAGACTAAATTGCAAAAGAAAAATTAATACAAATGGATAAAGTCTTAAAAATATGATTTTCTTACTCATTTTTAACAAATTCTGACTTAGAAAAAATGCTTTTTATTCTGTATTTTATCTATATAACATTATAGTGCTGTATATTTCAAAACTAAAAAAAAAGACAACCATCGTTTTTATCTCAACCTTTTTTACGGTTAGTGAGATATTTTTGTTTTTGTTTCTAAAAAAGTATGAATAACATTAAGTTTCCTTCAACTGTCTGTGGAGAGTTTGCATAGTGGTGGACATTTTACAGAGAGAAAGAAATAAGTCTGCTAAAAATGATAGGATTTCTATTAAAAAAGAAACAGCATATAGATTTTCCTAGAAGATTACTGAACTCTTCTACATAATTTACAGAATTTTTAAGTTATTTTTTCAATCCACAGATATTTCATGGAACATTTACTAAACTCTTAT
>NC_046660.1:132835936-132839305 GCF_010883055.1 Belonocnema kinseyi
CATTGTAAAATCTAATCGAATCTTTAAAAAATTAGTAATAAATTTTGTAAATAAAAAAATTCTTCAAACTCTGCACAAAAATCAGCAATCTTTATAGAAAATCTACGTGGTCTCTATTTTAATTTTTTCAATTCTATAACTTTAACAGAATTCTTCTGTAAGTACGAATTCCTGGAATACACTTCTATTTAATATACTGGATTCTATACTAGAAGCGGTTCCACCAGAAGAGAGGTACCTATCTAGAGGTACCAGTACTGAAAATAGCACTGGTGCAGTACTCACGAGTTGTAGATTTCTATCTGGGAAAATTAGAAGAATAATAGATTGAAATGAACAGAGAAGCGAGACGTTTTATGTGATACACCAGTTTAAATATTTTGTTTAAGTTTCTTTTTTGTGATGCTTATTTAAAAAGCTGAAACAGTCCTGTTGTCTGAAAAGAAGAACGCTATATTGGATACCGTTTCAACAATAATTTTTCATGTTTCAAATAGATCTACTAAGCAAATGCTAAAAACACGAAGAAAATGTTTTTGATAATCTGTGTCAACCTAGGTTTCTGTTTTAGTGAACTAAAGTTGCGTTTGCTAATTTAAAATGATTGAATCAACTATATATTCATTATTCTCTGAAACTTGAAATACTGCCTCCTTTAAATGGGTTTGCTTAACTATAATTTAAAAAAAAAACATTTTTTTGTTTATTAAAAACATTTTTTTTCGATATATTTTTTCATCAGGAGAGTTATGTGATTATCTCATGTCAGTGTGCGGTGATAAAAAAATTATTGATCAAAAAATGTTTTTTTAGCTAGGATTACACCTAAATCCTACAAGGTTTTCACAGCCATTGTTTCTTCAGGATGACACCAGATCAACTATAAAAATCAATAAACTGAGAATCTATAGAGATGAAGCTGTCTTTATAAAGCTAAAAAAAGGAACCTATTGCAACTCTTTTAATTATATTTGGATGTTCTAGAAAAATATTGTATCTATAGAATGTAGAATGCTTTCTGAAACATATATGTTTTTTGCTGTTAAAAGACAGATAGAAATGTAATGTAATTTCTTAGATACTAAACTTAGTTTGAAAAAATTTAACATGCAATGCAAATGAAGTGTACTTCTTTTTTTTATTTTAGAACAATGTTTTTCTTAATTTTGAGTGATTTTTTTGTTTCTTAATCCACATAATATGTCTAACTTTGATAGATTTCTTTCATTTGAGCTTATATAGGAGAAATTAAATTAAATTGAAATGAACTCGTTATTTATTTTAATTTTTTTTTAACAATCTAATCTTCTCAATTTTTCAAATGTATAACCTAAACATAGAAATTTTTTGTATATTGAAAAAGTATTTATAATTTTTAGAGCTTCTAGTTTTTTTCTCCTATAAAACATTTAATTTGGAACATATAATCAATTCCCATCAGCCTGAATTTTAATATAATGGAAAAGTCTTTAAGTAAATATTATTCAATTATTACTCAATTTTTTCTACAAACAAAAATTATTCAAAGGGGGAAATTACACTCTCAAAAAAAGCTATAAGATTAACAGAAAACTCTTTTGTTACCAGATGATATAAAATACTCTTAGACATTTAAGTAAAGATTTTTTAAACGTTGGAAACTGTTAAATTTTGGACATTGTTTTTGAAAATAAAAATGATACTACTTAAAAAAACACAATAAAGGTGCTTCTGCCGATACAGACAATGATGTGAGAACAACAGAAAACACCAGCGAAGACAAGAACTGCATAAATGATTATGTGATTACCTGATCATCGATGAAAATAGAAAAACAACATTGAGAAGAACAAATCACCATCGACGACAGCACAAGTCACGAGGAAAAAACAATACAATTTTCTAAACAAATAAAACATCGCTATGAGCAGAACAGATCACCATCGATGAATGCACAAAAACACAAACACAAGCCCGTGTAGAAATAGCCCGGTTTGACCCGATCAGAAGAAGGTTTCTGGCGAGAATCTGACCGGGTTAAACCGGGATACTATATTGTTAATTGCCCGGCCGGGATCTGACCGAGTTTCCACCAGGACCCAGTCGGGCCAAAAATGGTGCATAATGGAAGTATCATCACCTTAAAAACATCTTAAGAAATATCCACAAACGACTGCCGTAAGTGGGTCGTTTGTAAATATCTAACAGGCGAAAGACCAATTTTTTGTGCCTTAGGTGTTTTTTTATCAATTATAAAAGAAAAATTGAACTAATTTTAATTGTATTGTTTCCCACTTTTGGTTCTGCGGTTCCCAGACATGCCGTGACTGCGAAGTTTCCCAGTGAAACTATACTTTTTTTCTGATACGATTTTTGCTTATTTTTAATGTATTTATATATTATCTTGAATAAGCCAAAAACGTAATAAGAAGAGAAATAACTTTTTCCGAACAAGGTTTCGAATTACGTTATCATGCTTGCACGTAATAACGATTCGGCGACTTCCGGAGTCTTTAATGCTAAAAACGCAATAAAACGTCGCTGGACTCCAGGTTATCCGTTAAGAAATTTGTTAAATTTCACAAAATTGTGTCCAATTTTCAGGAGCAAGCGGATTATTTATAAAGGTAAGTGAATTATTTTGTTAATAAGCAAGCATTATTAATATTCTTCAACGTTAATGTTAAATCAATTTTCTCAACCGGTTTAATAGGTTAGGATGTCACTTGAAACCCCTGAAATTGATTTTATCTCTTGTAAAAAACCTATGCAAACTAAGTTACGCTTAAGGTAAATTTATTATGCAATTTAACTTTAATTCCTTACAATTCAATTTCTTACAGAAACTTAAGAATCACAACCTATATTTTATTACGTACATTGAATCAATGTTTGTAGTTAATATATTATTATGAAAGCAGTTCTTAAATTGAAATTCCAACATCTTTTTACAGGTGGAAATAAGTGCTGAGAAGATTCTCATCTCTACCACTTGGTAGAATATGTACGCTGTTGTAAAAAGGCTCCAGAAAAATGCGATCGAGGAGCCCAGTCAAAAACCGGTCGGATTCCGACCGGGTTACCCTATTTGCATCCGAGATCCGATCGGGTAACCCGGCCAGGAGCCGACTGGTACACCCGTCCTGGATCCGACCAGCGCAGCGTGACGAAACCAACCAGAATCCGACCGGACAGCCTGACCAGAATCTGGATACAAGCAGGGCAACCCTGCCAGAATCCGGACTGAACCCGGTCATAATTTCTACACGGGAGAAAATAATCCAATTTTTTGATATATACGAGGGTGGATTGATAAGTTTCCGGCCTGACCAAGAGATGGCGCCACTAGGCCTACCTTGAGGTGGCGTTCTATAGTACCATCCTTAGATA
>NC_046660.1:132839405-132850151 GCF_010883055.1 Belonocnema kinseyi
TTGTTTTCTTTAATTCTATTCATACAGTGCTTATAAATTCCAATAATAAATCAATTAATAAATGATTAATAAATCATTGTCTTTCTCATCCAAGATGTCGAGAATGTACAAACTAAAAAGTCCGGATGTTGTGACTGTAGTGTCGCAGGAAAGAGAGAAGTTGCAACCGACCTGTGTGTGACGAACATAGGGCGGTCTTGTGCAACCTTTGCGTCGAAGTTGACGAAGCTTATTTAATACAATATTCAGTTTAATTTAATGTTTTTAAGTCAATTTTATTTCGAGAATGAATTTTAAAATAAAAAAAAGGTTTTGTAGAAAAGGCTCATTTGTTTAATTCCGACGAATTTTTTCTATCTTTCAAACTTACTAACCGCTTTTTCATTGAAAAAAACTTTTTAAAAATTTTTCATCTTTATTTAAATGTAACAATCTTATTATTCATCCGAAAACAAAATGATTGACCTATTTTACATAAAATTATTTATAATAATAAGCATTCTGTCCGCACTTCTGATAATTCTCATTTTTTTCAATTTTCTAAGTTCGAATGTTCAAACAAATATACTTTTTAAAAGAAACCTAATTATAACCTACACCACCTTAAACTGAAATTCGTGCCCTTCAAAATGGCGTTTGAAATTATAAAATTAGTTAATAAGAAAAAAAATGAAATGATTCTTTCAAAGAAATGTCAAAAACACGATTTTTTTCGATTTTTATTTCTTCAAACATTTTTTTCAACATTTCAGGTTCAATTAAATGAGATTTTATATACACCAATCTCTTTAAAATTAAAAAACGAAGAGAATGGTGTATATTAACATCTGATTCCGATGAAAGGAAAAGATTGTACACAAGGAATCCAAATGGTGGACACTTGTCACCCACAGGATCCGGTAAGGGCAAAAAAATGTATAGGATCCGTCTAGGGTTAATAAATATATTGAAATTTAGACTAGGGTTAATATAAAGTTGAAAAGCTTCAGTATTCTCAGAATATTGAAAACAAGTCCACAAAAAAATGAATTTTTTTACACTAGACAAAATATAGTTCATTTAAATAAAGAAATTGAATGAATATTTTGAGTTTACCTAGGATAAAATTTCTTCATACCAGTCTCAAATTTTCTCGAACAAATGAACTATATACTCGTATAGTGTGAAAAAACTCATTTTTGTAGACTCGTTTTTAATAAACTGAGAATATTGGAGTTTTTTAACTTTATATCAACGTAGCGTAAGTTTCAATACATTGATTATTTTTCTATGCTAGGTTTTTTTTGTTGTGTCAACATATAACACGCACAAGACACTATACATAAACACACTGAATTCACAAAAGTTAAATTTTCTGAAACCAGTATACACCAGTCTGTAGTTTCAAAATTTCGGTGGTGAGGTCTTCAATTTCCACAAGCACTCCCCGAGTAACGTATTCATTTCACAGTTGTTGATCTTCTTCGTACGTTGCAACAGCCAAATAGCAAGCACACCTTAGTCTATGCCGATCAAGTTATTCTACCCATTCCACTGGAACTTCTAGAGTGCTGGTCAGCATGTGTATTCGCTCATTTCATTTTCGTTATTGTTGTTTATCTGTGAACAAAAAATATATAGTTTATTTCAAACAATAAAAAGTATGCAACTAATTGATGATGTTTCACAATTAAAAAAAGTGAAAAAACTTTGAAAATTTATAATTTTAAATATTTCAAGTTCATTCAAAAATAAATTCTTTTCTTAAAAATTGTCTTGAATGAACTGGAAATATTTAAAATTATAAATTTTTAAAGTTTTTTTACTTTTCTTCATCAATTAGTTTCATACTTTTTATTGTGTTTCATAAATTTTTTATGTGTTTGCAAATTGATTTCCTTTCTTTATTTATTCAATTTGTTTATTTTCCGTGAGAAATTATTTTCCTTCTTAGATTATAATAATAGTGAATTTTTTATTCGTTGTTGAATGATAAATATATTGTAACTTTAAATTGTAAAAATTATTTTGAAAAGTTATCTAATTCGTCTGTTCTTAGTGTCTATATATATCGTTGAAAATTGTTATTTTTTAAAAAATATTAATCTTCTTCGTTCAAAAAGCGTATATTTAATTGATGTTTTAACAATTTTATTGATTTATTTCTAATTTTTTATTAATTAAAATTTGTTATTTATAATTAAAATCTTTATGTAATAAAATTTAAACTATTTCATATTTTCAAGTATATATTTTATTTATATTTTAATGTTTTGTTAATATTTTTTTTCAACTTATAAATGATAAAGTGTTCCAATCAATTAAAAATTTAGTTATTAATTGTTTTTAAGCAATTTAAACGTTTTTTATTCAAATTTATATTTTATTGTATCGAAATATCAATTCATATATATTATTTTAATAATAATATTTTTCGTAATGAAGAACATGATTAAAAATATTAGTATTTATTCTAAATTTTATTTTTTTTCAAATAATTGTTGTTAATTCAAAAACTCGTTTTTAAATAGATTGTTAATTTAAATCAAAAATTTTTTTTGTTTAAAAATTTTTTTTATTCCAATAATGAAATTGTTTTGTAAACATTTTTTTTAAAACTGATTTATTTGTTTATAATTTGAAATTCAATATTCTGTTTTTATGTAAGGACTCTATTATTATTTAAATTTTATTTAAAATCAATTAATTATAAATGAAATTACATTTTGAAAAGTTTAATGGTATACTTCAATCAATAATTTTATTAAAATATCATTTTTTTATTAACCTTAATATTTTGAATACTAAATAAAAATGTTTTTGTAATTAAATATTAACTATAAATTTTTTCGCTGAGTATCCATTTTTTGTTACATGTTAATATTTTGTTTTAAATTATATGTTTTTAATCATATCAATTTAAAAATCATCTATTTTATTAAGAATTTAGTTATTTTTTTATGAATTGTTTTGAGAATTTATATGTTTTGTATTAAGAATGAAAATCTTCTTATGCTGCAATCGCAAGTAATAAATTTAATTCAAATAATAATAATTATTTCAATTGAACTTAATGTTTAATAATTTTATTACTTTTTTAAAACGTTATTTTTGTTTTCATATTAGTTATTTATTTGAAAATTATTTTTTGAATAAATAGTTAATTTATTTCCCAAGAAATATATATTTTTGCTTTAAAATTATGTGTTTTATTGAAAAATGTACCTTTTTATATCAAAAATTAAATTCTTTGCAATAAATTTGATTCCTTTTAAAAATTCTTGAATCTTTTCTAATAGAAGATAAAATATTTTTGTTGTGCAGGAAATGCGAAAGAATAGTGGGAACCACTGAATTCGTAAATCACTATGTCGCCTGAGTTGTTGCTTTTCTAGTTTTTCCAATATTAAACTCCTACTTTTTAAAAAATTCTGCAGATTACTGCGACACGTGTTTTGACATAACTGACCGAGATATTCGCGCCTTACAACTGAAACGTATCGGCTAATGAGCGCTATTCGTTAAAACTGTTTTTTTCTCATATTTCTATACACAGTAAATAGAAAGACAAAAACCATGTGGTCTTAGATTTTAGAAAATTAAATTCGACTCTCATAAATATTCAAGAAGCATTACTATATTCATCAATTTTTGAAAATTAAAAAGGATTATATCATAATCCTTCTATGATATTTTTTTTGTTAAGGAATACTACAATTTTCATTATTTTTGTTGAAAAGAAAAATGTATAATTATGAAAAATGAAACGAATACTTATACTACATTTTTTCTTATTATAATTTTGTAAATGAATAATATAATAAATTTTAAGTGATGATTTAATGTAAAATGTAGATTTACATTTATTAATATATTATTATTTTTGCAAATTATTTAAATATAATATATCAAAGAAATGAATTTATTCTATTCTATAGTTTTAAGAATTGTGAAATGAAGTTATTTTTTTAGTTATGAATAAAAGAAAACTATAATATAATATTTCACTTGAAACAATATCATGTTTTTAAATTAAATATTGAAATTTTTTATAAATTTCTAAACATTTTAAATGTATTTTTGAATTTAAAAGTGTTTAAATATTTATAAAATTGTCAAGAATGAACAAATTAAATATATTCAGAATATTTTAAATTTATAAATATTCTCAAACTGCTACAATTTTTAATTTAAGATTTGTAAGCATATACAAAATTTAAAACATTTATTTTATTATTCCTTAAAAAATTTTAAATGTTTAAAAATTATTGTTATCTTTTTTAAAAATTATATTAATATAATTTAAAAACAACTGAATTAATAAGCTTTAAAAATAAATAGATGATAATTAATTATTTCGATTTTTTTTAGATGATAATATATTTGATTTAAAATTTAACTAAAAATATGCCTAGTTAGCCTAAAGAGGAACTAGGCTGCACTCTGTGAAGATGACAGTTTCCCAGAGCATGACGGTAATAGGGCGGTACCTAGTTAGCCTACGTAGAAATTAGGCGGCGCCGTATGGAAACGGGAAAGCTTCTCGGAGTCGGGCGGTATTAGGGCTGTGTCTAGTTATCTTAAAGCAAAGTTCCTCGCATTTAATTACCTTCCCCTTTGTGAAGCCCACGTGGTGGTGAATTTCTACAGAGACGTTTTTCCGGGGTGAAGGCGCCACTCGTCGTCGTCTTGGCAGAAGATTTCCCCTATTTCGTGCTTCGTAGATATGAAACTAATAGGGCCTAGGAAGCAGGAAGGCACTTTCAATAGAAACTCTGATTTCCACACAACGATGAGCACGATATATTTGTTTGACTAAAAATAATGTTTGCACACGAGGGGTGCGTGGCTCGTTCACCACGCTCAGTTCCGAACAGTCGAAAGACAGGCGAGCGCTTCTCGACCTGTCAGGTTAAAACTCGGAGACTAACTGCCTAGACGGCTCGCCAGGCGTCGTTTCGTTCCTTCTCTACTCGTACGAGAAGAGCAGTCCCGGCCTCGGATTGGCTGGGTTGGTGCGAAAAAAGGGGACTCGTGCACTGGAGGTCCACTACTTTCGATCTCACGCGTCTAGGTCCGATTTCAATCGATTTTTCGGTTATTATTAACTATTTCTATTATAGCATTAAAAATCAAAAAATGGACCGATCTTATTTATTTAAAAAGAAATGAGTTCTGAGCAATCCCGTGCTTTGAACTGTGTCAAAAGTCATTCACATTTATTTTATTTAATTATTCACTGATTCAATCAGTGAGGACCTATTTCGATTTTCAATACCAATCAAGCCTATTAAGTTAAGATTAGTTAAATCTAACTATTCGTATTAGTTATAACTTTATATTAATTAAACTTATTTAATTCTAAACGAATTGATGGGTCTGATTATATTGTATTGAAAGAAATATCAAATGCTCGGAGTCTGATTCTTTCCAATGATGAGGGTTGCAAAAATATAAACTTTACTTATATTGCTTAACAATACCTTAACCTTATTAATTTCAAAACTTAAACCGGAATTAATTTCAATGGATTTTCAGATATATTAACATGACTAACGGAAAAAGAAATGTCAATCTTTTTATTAAGTTGAATCATTCATCTCCGATTCATATTTAAAAATAAGCGGGCCCTCTTATTTAAAAATATTATCAAAGCTGTAAGAATCTATAATGTTAGGAGTTTGAGATCTTTGAGAGTGAAGTTTGAGAGAGTAAGTCGGTGAGGGGCAGAGAGGCAGAGGGGGCCCCGTGGAAAAGCGGTGAGAAACGATAGGAATCGAATAGAGCGTAAGATGAGACAGTAAGAGTGAGAGAGATGGCGACAGCTGAGAAGAGCAGAAACTGGTTTCGGGACAAACGACCGAGCCATCGGCTGCCTGGAAAAGCGAACTCGAGACGCAACAGAGTCGACAGTTGAGAGAGTCATCGGGCGAGAGGAGAGAGATGATGGGAGGGAAAAGAGGATGTTTGTAGGAAAAACCGAGGAAAGTGGCGGGAAGGGTGCAGAGCAATAATGAGAGTGTTAGAGTGAGAGAGACGGAGATAGCTGAGAAGAGTAAACTGGTTTGTGTCTGACGAGCGAAGGCCGAAAATGGTAAAGTGACTTAATATGTGTGAGTGAAAAAGAAAGAAGATGTTAAAAAGAGAGAGAGGATGCGAAGCCAGGAATTTGAAAAGTACCTAATGGTGAGCCAAGAAGTGAGAAAAGGTTGTTTATCTTAAAGGTTTGGAAGATTCCAAATTTTATATCTTATCCTAGCCTATGGCTGATATCAAATTTAATCATTTCAAAAAATACCTAAGACATTTAAAATATTAAATTTGTTTTTTTTTATTTTCTATAATATTCGAAAACTGATTTGAAACGTCAAGAATTTTGAAAAACCATTAAAATTTAATTAAATATATGTTATATTTTATTTTAATGCTTTAACATAAATAAAATCTCTTGTAATTTTTTGTATCATTGATATAAAAAATATTGTTAATTTAAAATGTATATAGTTTTGTCTGAATGTCGTCTTAAAAGTTTATAATTCATGTTTTTGTTAAATGTCGTCTTTTTTTTTTAATTTAAATTAAAACTGTATTATTTTACGTTGTTTTTATGTATATTAGAAACTTTAACATTTGTTTTTTAGTACATTAAAAACTCTATATAATTTTGTTCTTAGAAAAATTGTTAAAAAAATAATAATTCTGTTAATTTTCCCGCAACGATATTAAATGTGATTATGAAAGGGTTATAAAGATCTGAAAATTTAATGAATTTGTGATTAATTAATTTTTTTAATTTGAAAATTTAACATTTGTTTCGAATACTGTAAAAATTATTGATAATCGTACAAAAGATTGACAGTTTTAACAATTCTTTTGCAATTGTACACTAAATTATACAAAATTTGTATATGTTGTAATGTTTATACATTCTTAAAATTTTTTTTCATAATATTTTTGCATATACTTCTTTATTCTTAATTTGTTTTAAATAATTTTTTTAGTTTAAAATTATTATTTTATATTTATAATAATTTTAAATATAATATTAATTGCTTACATCTTAAAAAATCTATTTTAAAATATTCAAAAATGGACATTATATCTGAATGTTGTTGAAATTGTTAAAATGTTTGTAAAGATTATTGTTGGCGAAAAAAATTCTGAAATTTACTTATCTTCCAGTATTAGAAAACTTTAAATTTTATTTGTGATCGATAATTTATAGGAACCTATTCATATACATTGCAATAGTGAATAATCTTGAATGATTGTAAAAAGTAAAAAATAATGCATGGTTAAAAGAAATTCCGAATAATATTGAAATAATCTTAAAAAATTATAAATATAATGTAGACTCTGAAATATTAATAAGTAAAATGTTTAAGGTATAAATAATTGAAATCACATTACATTATAAATTATATTTAAATTATAATTTAAATTTAATTACATTAATAATTATTTGTTAAGTAAGAAATATTTTAACAAATTTATATCGAAAAAATTGTATGTAGGAATATTATAAAATGGAACTTGATATAATGTATACGAATTTAGAAAAGTTACGATATATTTCGAACTGTTTATAATGTTTTATATATTTTTTAAATGGATTAATAACATTGCTAAACGTGTGTGTATTTTTTCAATCTTTTAAAAAATGTGTAAACAGAATGTATGTTGATTAAGATATTGAAATGAAAATTTATAAGTTTTAAATTAGTTTGAAAAATGAAATTATAAATTTTTTGTAATTTGATATATATAACAGCGTTAAAAATTATACAAATACAATTGAAAACTTACAAATATGTAAAAAAATTTTAAACAAATGTATTTTTCGGATTTTTTAAAACAAAAAGTTAATTATTTTAAAATGTTTCAATAAAATGAAATAATATTTACATAGATTTCATGATAAATGTACTATAATTGTTTATTTTACACAATCTAAACATGAATTCAAAATTGTCAAATAACCATATGTAATATTTGAGATTAAATTTAACAATTTTTCATAACTTTGTATGGAAACTATTTCAAAATTAAACAATGTTCTCAGATCGTTCTTAGAAATAAGTAAAATATGAAAAAAAAATTTTTTGACTTTTCCAAAAAATGTATAAAAATTAAGTTGATCTAATCTTTTTGAAAATATAAATTTAAAAACACAATAATTGTTAATTAGCCACTTTGAATTATTTAAGGATGATATTATTTTGTACGTAAGATTCAACCTGTAGATAATGAAATGTATTCTTCATAATACATTTGCTCATATATACTGGTTCCTATATATTATAAACTGATTATATATCATATTAAATTTAAAAAAAGTGTATTAAAAACTATTTATTAACATACCATAATAGTAATTTTCACATATAAATATATTTGAGGCACTGTCTATGATACTTAATTCTTTGTAACGTTTGTTCTAAACATGCTGGAAAAGGGATTAAAATAATTACGAAAAATTCTGTAATGTTATTTTTTGTACTTTACGTAAAATTCCGTAAACATAGACGTATATTTAAACACATTTCAATTGATTAAAATCATTGAAAGGCATACATTTTTTTAGCAATTCAAATGTATACAATAATGCTTCAATTGATTTTAAGAAATATTAATTATTTTTCAATGATTTCAATGAATTTATATAAATGTAAATTTATTTCATATTTTTAATTTTGGAAATAATTATAAACATTTAGAGTAATTCATAATGATTTATACCATTTTAACAATTCGTTTTGGATTTAGAAATATTTTCATAAAATGTAAATTCTTGGAATAAATTTCAACATAATTTTGAATTTTTTAAAGAAAATTTCAAAAAATATTCCATTCTTTTTAATTATTCCCAAGCGTTCATTATATTTTCACTGATTATAGAATTTTTAAGATAGCTTTAAAAATGTTTAAAATTTTTTAAAAATTCTAAATGTTTTAAGTCAATTTTGTTCTATTTTGAGATTGTATTTAAATTTTCAAACATTATTTATAAATTTTTGAAAAATTCCTAAATTAATATAAAATATTTGTAAATATCGTCAAATAGATATAAATTGTATAAAATCAATTTTAAAGTTATTAAATTACATGATACAAATATTTGAATGTATAAAAAATTTAATAAATTATATAATATCACTGAGAATAATGAATGAAAATCATATTAAATGTTTAAAAATATATTTTAAATTATTGAAATGTCTTAAAATTATTCAAAATGTTTAAACAACTGTTGAAATATTTTTTAAATCCTTTATGTCCCTTTCAATCGAATTAAATGCAGTACTATGATAAATATTTTTCAATTATGAAAGACTAAACATTTTTTTAAACATGAAATGTATATGTGTAATATTAAACATGTTTATATGGTAATATATTAATAAAATTGTCAATGATAAAAACATACATTTGATGTCCTCTTAAGTGTCGCGACCGAAAACACCCCTGCATTTTTATATTCCAAATGTATGTATGTTTTGGTTTTTGCTTGCGTCCGTGTTCGAGATTTAGTAATCCTTGGTTTGAGTTATCACAGCGGATGCATAATATAAAAATTTTGTCCAATATTTTACGATTTTAATTTCTATAAATTTTTTAAAGATATAATTAACTTTTTTATCGAATTATTAATTATTAAATAAAACGTTTCATTAAAGGAAGATATAATAAATATTTAAAAAACAACAACTATTAGAATTAATTGCTACAATAATATGTAATGCTACAATACAATTTTTCAAAACATGTACACTTAGAAATATATGAAAAATGAAGTTGTCCTTGAAAAATTATAATATTCTAATTCATGTTTTATATATAATTTTTTTCAACATTAATTTCTATAATAAGAATTTCTAAACATATCGAAAATTAAATAAAATTTGTTGAAAAATTTAAATAATATGAGAGGATATTTTAAATTTCTCAAAATTTTCAACCAATATAAAAATAATTTGTAAAGATTAAAAGAAAATGTTTAATATAGTGTACATTTTTATATATTTTAAAATTAAATTGTAAAGATTTTAATTATTTGAATTTTTTCATGTTAACACATGCCCATTTCTTAAGATTACATAAATAATTTTTTTTAAATATTTTAATAAACTTTTAAAAAATTTAAATTATATTTATAAATTTTGGCTTTGGTGGAGGAAATAAGGGTAAGTGGATGCAGAAAAGGCAGAAAGTGCGTAGATCGAGTGTAAAGGAAGAAGGGTGAGTGAAGGCAAAGGTGTGAAGGGTGAAAGTGAGTGGTTTAAAGTGAAAATTTGGAGCGTGTGAAGTTTTTGAGGTTAGAAGTGAAAAAATAGTTGCTTGGTCAGGGGGGCAAAAGGTAGGAAATAAAGGCGGGAAACGTCACAGAGGTTTGGGTAAGGTAGAATGCCGACTACGCGAAGTCCACAAACTGGCGCCAGAGGGAAACAGTTACTGGACAATCGCACAGAGCAGAAAACCGTACTGGCTGCAACAGCTGACGTTGCTGAAAGCATTGAAAGTGGGGGGATGGGTGACGTTGATCGCAGTGACAGCAGCGGTGATGAAGTGCCGAGAAGTCGACCCGGGTGGGGAGGGTAGCGGATTCAGGTACGGGCAAGCAACGGGGAAGGCCCTCAAATTTACAGCGCCTTAACAAGCTAGGTGACGCGGGTTCGAACAGAAGTCTGGACGAATGGCAAAAAAAGGCAAACGCGACTAGCAGTGAAGGGGAGGAAAAAAGGAAAAGAGTGGCTGGGGAAGATGAGG
>NC_046660.1:132850251-132852221 GCF_010883055.1 Belonocnema kinseyi
GATGGAGGAAAAGAAGGAAGAATTGGTTTTAATAGGGGGGGACTTAAATGCATGGACTGGCGAACAAGTGGGAGGGGAGGAAGTGGCTAGACATGATAGAAACAGGATGGTTTATATGCAATGGCAATATGAAAGGAGATGAGGAAGGGGAGATCACATTCATAGGAAAGGGAGCAGCAGTAATAGACTACATCTTGGCTGAAGAAAGAATGCGGCATATGATAGGGAGTATGTAGGTAGGCAATGAGATAGGGTCCGAGCACTTCCCGGCCATAGTTACACTAAGAAGAGGCGTCAGTTACCGCGGCAGGGAGAGAAAGGAAAAAGGGTGCGAACGAAACGCGAAAACGGGAATCTGGGGGTAGATAAATTAAACGAGTTTAAACAAAAGATGGAAAAAGAGAAGATTAGGTATGAAAAAAAGGAGGGAATAGACTCGTTAGTTGAAAGGTTGAAGGAGTCCATTGAAAAGGTAAAGGATGAGCTGGGTACTAATGAAGAAAGAGTAGGGGGAAAGAGAGGCTGGTGGGACGAGGAATGCTGGGACAGTAAAGAGAGAATAAAAGAGTGTTTGAGCAAATGGAGAAGAGGGGAAATGGAGAAGGAGGAGTATAACAGGAGGAAAAAAGAACATGAGAAAATGCTGGAAATAAAAAGACAGAGGGGACAGGAAGAATATAAAGCAGAGGTAGAAAAAGCCATCGAAGAAGGTAGGGTGTGGGATGTGATAAATAGGGATAGAGGGGAAAGGAAGGGCGTTAACGAAGAAATAGAAATGGAGGAATGGACGGATTATTTTAAGTGTCTATTAGGGGGAGAGCAAAATAAGATCAAAGGGGAAAAGTGTAGGATAGTCCGAGGAGAAATGAAGGAAGGGAACCACATAACAAGAAAAGAAGTGGATGAAGCAATAAATAGGTTAAAAAGAAACAAGGCGACGGTAGAAGATGGCATGGAGAACGAAGCGATGAAGTTTGGAGGAGAAGGGATTAGGGATGGGATGTGGAAGATCTGCAACAAGGTATGGAAAGGGGAAGGTTGGCTATAAAATATATGCAGAAATCTTAAGAAATAGGTTGGAGAGTCAGGTAGAACAAAAAGAAAGTATCCCACATAATTAGACGGGCTTTAGAAAAGGAATGGTAACTATAGATAACATCTACGTACTTAACTATTTAGTTAACAGAAATTTGGGGAGAAAGCAAGGGAGACTAGTCGCTTTGTTCGTAGATTTCAAAGCAGCGTTTAACTCAGTGAATAGAAAAGTACTATGGCAGGCAATGAAATAAAGGGGTGTAGAGGAAAAGTTAGTGGAGCGGATAAAGGAAATTTTTACTTAAACCAGGATTAGGGTGAAAATAGGAAAGAAAAAAGGGCAGGTTTTCTGGACAAGCCGAGGTCTAAGGCAAGGGTGCCCTTTGAGTCCGTTACTATTTAGTATCCTATTGGCAGACTTGGAGGAGAAGCTAAAGGAGAAAAGGAAAGCGGGAACGGCTTTGGGTAATAGCAAATTATACTCTATAGCATACGCGGACGATGTAGTTCTATTAGCAGATGATGAGAACGGGATGAACCTAATGACGAGAATCTTCGAAGAGTATGTGGGAACAAAAGAGCTGACGGTGAACGTAGATAAGACAAAGGTGATGTGGTTCAGAAATAGAAAGAGCAAAATAAATTACGTTTGGAAGATGAACGGACAAAAAGTGGAAATTGTGAAGGAGTTCTGTTACCTAGGTTTTTGGTTTGAGGCAGAAGGAGGAAACGAGCTGCAGGTGAGGAAAACAATTGAATGTGCGAGTAAAGTAGTGGGCCAAGTACGGGGTATAGGAAAGAGAAGGTTCAAGAACGATTGGAGAATGACGGTTTGGCTGTTTGATGCGTTGGTGTGGGCGGTGTTGTGTTATGGTGTGGAGATCTGGGGATGGAAGGAACATAGGAAAGTAGAGAGTATGCATGAGCGATTCCTG
>NC_046660.1:132852321-132855956 GCF_010883055.1 Belonocnema kinseyi
GTTGACGGAACTAGAATATCTGCAAAAAATAAAAAAGGAAGAAAAATGGAGTAGGGTTGTACGGTTCAGAATGGGAGAAGGAGTGAGAGCATGCAGATATTGAATGAATGAATAGTTTACTGATAGTAATTATTTTAAACAAATTACATATTCAAAAATGTTTTTACTTTTTCAAAATTTTCTTTCTTCACATTCATCATTAATTTCGAAATTCTGTTTTAAATAAATAGTCAATTTAATGTATATTTTTATCTTATTATTTTTAAATTTATCTATTATATTTGAAATATATTTATTTATGATTTTGTAAAAAGAATTTAAATGCTTTGAAATTAAAATGTAAAACTTCTTGTATCGAAATATCAAGTAATAAATATTAATGGAATAATGATTATTATTTTGGTTGAACTACATGTTCGAAATTTTATTACTTTTTTCACATTTTATTTTTGTTTTCTCATTAATCATTCATTTCAAATTTTTTTTTAATAAATAGTTAATGTTTTTCCCAAAAAATTATAAATTTTTGCATTAAAATTATCTTTCTTATTGGAAAATGTAGATTTTTATTTTAAAAATGAATTCGATCCTTGTTAAATCATTATCATAGATTGCTGTAAAGTTCATTTTGTTATACAAGTAATAATAATTTTATAAAAGAAATCTTATTAAAATTTGAACTAGCAATAACTTACACAATAATTAAAGCAATAATAATGTTTATTTGGGCTATAAATCGGTCTTTAACAAACGGAAAACAATTAGAAAAGGATTATATTTTTTCCTTTTATATAATTCCTTTTTAAAAATTTCTGAAAAATATCTTTAATTTTCAATAGATTTCGACTTCAGTTTTGTATATTTTAAAATTATATTATTATTACTTTAAATTATTGAAATATATATATATATATATATATTTATTTATTTATTTACTTAATTTTTTCAGAAAATTAATGTATAAATTTCCATTATTTTCAAAATCTTCATTCAAAATTTATATTTTTGTAAGATTTTAAATTTTCAATGAATTCGAAGACAATTCA
The DNA here is from genome assembly GCF_010883055.1 of Belonocnema kinseyi. NCBI lineage: Eukaryota > Metazoa > Arthropoda > Insecta > Hymenoptera > Cynipidae > Belonocnema > Belonocnema kinseyi. The sequence goes on from NC_046660.1 coordinate 132,853,368, forward strand.
GAATAATATAAAGTGTAATATAATATAATATATAAAAATTAAAAAAATGAATTGTAAATGGTTAAAGAATAATTTCAAATATTTTGACATGATTAAAAACAGTTTTCATGATTTTTTCAAATTATTTGAATAAATAAGTAACATTCTTATCATATATATTTTATACTTCTAAATATTTTCAAGCAGCCTTTATTGTTTTGAACAATATTTAACAATAATATAGATCCTCAAATATAATATAAACTCATCTCAATAATATTTATCAGAGTTAAAATGATTTGAGTTTTAAAACTTAATTAAATCAGAGAGAAGCTTCTATTCGGTATAAACATAATTTTTAATTGTTTGAGCATTTCTCTGGTTACCTATATAAATTTTTAAACTATCATATGAACGTACTCTTGATAGTGCAACATATAATTGACAATGATTAAATACATCTTTTCTCAAATCAAGTCAAATTTTATTAAATGTTTGTCCTTGGGCTTTATTAATAGTTATTGCAAATGCTAATTTTGCTGAACTTGTCTTCTTTTAAATGCAAAAGGATAAATATTTTCACAATATAGTGTTATCCTATGTAAAAAAAACTATATTCCCTTTTTTGCCTCTAATCAAAACTTCACACTGTAGAAGATTATTTGATAAACCTTTAATTAATAATCTTGTCCCATTACATAATCCCTCGATTATGTTCAAATTCCTAATAAGCGTAACTACAGAATGAATTCGCAATCTCAATTCGTGAGGTGGTATACTGGGTAGCGATAAAGTATTTAAATATTCAGGTAATATAGCTTCACTTATTTCACCAATATCACAACCTTCAGTACAATCAATACTTGTGTATCTTTCTTCAAAATCACTATTTAATAATTGTATGACTCTCTTGTTTATATAGTCAACATCTACATTTCTTGCTGATATTATCGCAAATTTTAAAAGTTCATGAAAATTTTCTTTCTCAATAAGATCACCGTTTGTATCTTGAACAATATCTGCGTTAATATTTGCCATAATGTTATCTGGTAAATTTACTACATCATCATTATCATTAATTGCACCATTTCCAATATCCAATAAAAATTTCATAAAATCTTTTTCTTGTGATAAGGCTCTCATATTCTCGGTTAATGAATAAACTAAAAGAAATTTCCATACCTTAATAAATTTAATAGATAAATTATTAATTTCAGTTCTAGTACCTCTTTCTTTTATTGAAAGAATTTGTCTAAAATCTCCACCTAATATTACAATTTCTCCTCCAAATGGTACATTTGATTTCATAATATCTTTTAATGTTTCATCCATTATATCTAATGTGTACTTTGGTGCCGTCGGAGATTCATCCCAAATAAATACGTCTACATTTTTTCAATAAACACATTCCTTGGAATTTATTTTTATATTCGAGCATGAATTACTATACAGTGGAACCGGTAAACCAAATACTTTATAAACTGTTTTCTCTTTAGGAAGCAAAGTTGCAGCTATTCCCGTGATAGCCATGTTACAAACCTCTATATATTTCCTCCTTATTAAGTACCAAAGAGTTGTGTATAAAATTGTTTTTCCACAACCTCCAGGACCATCAACATATATACACCTACTTTGTTTATCGTATGGATTTTCAAGTGAATGTACTACAATATCGACGATTCCTCTTTGTTTGATATTTAAATGATCATAACGCTGCATACCAATAACCAAATCATCATTATGATTATTGATATTATTGTTAATATCATATATATTGTGTTCTATTTCAATATCATTCAAACCGTTAAAATCGGTTAAATTATAACCTTCTACCATCAGTAAATATTTTATTTTTGCGTAGGCTTTATTTTGACCAACATCATTGCCTAAAAATCGTCAATAATCTTCAGCCATTTTTGCTTTAAATTTATTCCACAAATTTTGAGGATTATTTGGATAACAATGAATTAAAATTCTAACAAATAATCTTCTAAGGCTTTGAGGCATCATATATGCAGCACCCTCACACATTGCTCGTTTCCACTCTTCATCATTTCCAATGGGCCCTAATTCTAAACAAGTTTTTGTAAATGTATCATAAATTACTCCATCAACCTCTAGCCTTTCTTCAATCGATTGTTTTCCTCTAATAGACGATAACAATAAACGCAAATGAAATAATTCTACTTGACATGGACTAATTGAGTACATTCTTCCGATAGTACTTTCATAACCTTTTCGTTTTACCCATTCCCAATTCTTTTGTTTCCATGTATAATGATCAAGAATTTCATAATAATAATAATAATTACGAGCTTCAGAATCTCGTTTATTTAACTCAAAATAATCCATAAGCTTAGTTTTCTGGTCAAAATTAAAAAAAGCCTCAGTGTCACTATTACTTTCTTTAATAAAAACACTGTGTTCATTCGGTAAATGAACAGGCAAGCGAGATACACTATGAATTTTTAAAAATAATGATTTGCAAGTAATACGCCAATATGCTTCAACAGGTCCGACATATCGATTTTCTTCATATGGCTTTATCTCATCATAACCTACAGTTGTATCACCGTTACTGCCAGTAATTATTATTGCGGCAGCATCATG
>NC_046660.1:132856056-132865267 GCF_010883055.1 Belonocnema kinseyi
AGCGGGTTACATCACAAATCCTGAGCACCGGCAACCAGAGAAACTCCTACGAAAATGCTCACAAAACTTGCATTCTCGTCGGAGCTCTAAAGGAGCGCAGATTCTAAAGCCTCCCACTATGCAATTTTCTCATGCATCTTGGGAGATGAGAGAAGGGCATGGGCTATAAAAAGAGCCACACTGCCCAAAATCTTCAGTTAGTTTTTGCGAGGCAACTCGCAGAGCTTCCTTAGAAGGGAGTATTCTCCCTCTTCTAAGACTTGACATAGTAAATTTGGAAGAAATTTCATCTTTACTATATTTAAGAAAAAGCTATTTCCTTTGAGGAGTGGACAGGCATAAATTCGTCTGAAACCAGTTGGTAGAAGGTTGCATCTTTGAAATAAGAGCTCTGTAGCATTGACTCAGAATTCCTACCTTCTTAAAATTTTAAAAGCGAATATAAAGGCAAGTGCTAGAAGCACCCGGCTTAAAAGCTATCTTCTAAGTGTTATAAACGTTTACTACAACTACAGACGTAACGGCCAGGATAAATTTCCTGTAACCGAGACCAAGAAGCTGTGCAGTAAAGGTTTACCATCCGTCAATCACCCTTAGCTTCTTAGGAGTGGACAATCGTAAATTCTATTGAAACCTGTCCAAAAAGCGGCTAAGTTTGGTTTTCAGGTGAAGAGAATATATTCTCGAACGATTTGAAGCCCAAGAGGCTAATATAAAGATTTTAGGTATTCTGCTTGAGAAACCCTCTCTCTCTTTGGAAAAGTCGTATCTCTGTCCCTCTTTAACAATTGTCTTGCGCACCTGGAGTTCGAAGGCATCTCCGTTTCGGCCTGCTCCCACGCACCAGGTGGCAAATCCTTTATGGTTGACACCTCATTATAATAATCACGGGATTATCGTAGGGCTTCTGAACCCTAATTGTTTTGACACTTTTTCACCCCATTAGCTGAGAGGTAGGAAAACGTCGTCTTTGTTAAATATCTTACTCGGTCAGAAGAATCCACGTTATAGAAAGGTCAATGACCATTGCCATAAAAATAGTATACGGAAATCTAAGGTAGCCTTATAGAATAAATGTTTAAATTCTCACATCTTGTACCAAAGCTACGGATATAGTCTCACGCAAGAGAATTTAAATCGCCCTTGTGCGTCCGAATAATAGGACTGTTTTGATCGGTTAATTATCAGTTGATTGTTAAGGTGTACGAACCAATGATTGATTAACGTAATATAAAATTTAGCTAGAAAATAGGGAAATTTATGTAGAGCTTGGGATAGGGTTTTTCTGAATAAATTGTATTTTATTAAAGAAATTTCATGCCTTACTTCGTCGGCCCCTTCATTTTATTAATTCTCTAGAAAATACTTAGATTTAGTCTGGGAGAAATCATCCCCGTATAAATTAACTTGCAGTCACAGTGGTTGAACCAAATTGCAAAGTTACATTTGGCGCCCAACGTGGGCACAAGAGTTTTAAAAAGGCATTAAGTTCTCTTTTATACTGCAAAAGCAATCGTGTAAAATTCGAAATTCATCGTCCACAATGGACCAGAACAAATTAATTGCGTCTTTCTTTAACGGCGATAAGAACTTTAAAAAAGTATATCTACCACCGCCGACCAGTCAAAAGAATATGCCACAAGGAATGGCAGGACTTGACGATATGCTAGCGAAAATGAAGATTGAGGTAGAAGAAAAGAAAAGTATGGCTAGACTCGATAAATATTTGGCAGAACGTGAAAGAAATATGCGTCATTAAAGTGAGCAAACGCTAAAAGTGCGTGGAAAATTAAATTCGTAAATAAAAGGACAATATGAAAGACAAAGTGCAAAATAGTGCATCGAATAACGTGTTTTACGAACAATACAGCATAATCATAGAGTGCGAAGGTCGAATCACTGCAGTGACAGAGACAAAAATTTTCTTTCGCGAAAATTACACGGTTAGCGACGAGTTCGATCAACAATTTACGTTTGAGAGTCAATCTCAATTTGCTTTCACGGGAAGATACGTGGCCCATCGGATAATAAAGCGACGTATAATTTTAATCAGTGAAACCTTCGATTACGAGTTTTATCGAAAATATATGATCACAAAGTCGTGGTTAGAGTGAGATACGAACAACGTGTGTGCCAAAAATACAAGAGCATTTACTGGAAAACCAGTGAGAAATTCTGTGAAAGTCATTACTTGAAAATGTATAGAGAGTCAGTGGACAGTGAAATTTTTTTTTTTTAGATAATAGGAAAACTTAAGTGCATCGCCGTTCTTTCTCTTCCGAAAAAAAAGAAGAAGAAAAATGAGTCGCTCAAGCACTAGATCGGCTCGACTCACAAGAAGATTGCCTATCAACGACGATAGCAATCAGGAGGATTTGAATTCCACCATGAGAAATATCTCACCGGAAAGGATGGAAGAAAATCAAAAATACCACAGGCAGTCTCGGAGAGAAGCTCAGATCAATGGTGGCAAAAAATAAATAGCAGATAAAGTAATGACGTGTTTCCGAATTTAAAACCCAATATTAAATACGTGCTTCCGGAGTTTAATGGGGAAGGAAATCCAATGAGTTATGTGAGACAGCTAAGACAATACTGGGACGTTGTACAACCAAGACCGTGTGATGGTGAATACCTAATTGAAAAATCCTTATCAGGTCCACCCAACAACTGGTGGTTGATTATAAAAAACAACACCTCAGATTTAGAAACCTATCAACAAAAATTTCAAAAACGCTTCTGGAGTGAACGCACGCAGCATGAAGTGCGCAAAAAGCTCGAGTTCGGATGTTATCAACCGAATAAGGACCATTCACGTGCGGAATACGCAACAAAGATGTTTGCGCACGTAAGCGAACTAATCCCATCTCCGACGCCGGCTGAAACAATACGAAAGCTCGCGAGACATCTTCAGCGACGAGATTAAATACGCAATAGTCGGACGAGGAATTGATCAGTGTGAGCAATTGATTGAATTATTAGAAGAATTTGATCAAATCGGAAATACGAATACTGGACAGCCAGAGGGGCGAGAGTAGCGAGGCCGAGCTACCCCCTACAGAGAAAATGGGCGTCCACAAACCAATACCTGGAGGGCATCAAATACGGGATACGCTAGAGCAGGTGGCAGTAGTCAGCAGGGTAACTGTGCTGCAACGCAACCGGCACCAAACGCACCACGGACAAACTACAACGCAGGACAGAGGCAAGGTGGTGCGACAGGGGGGCAACGAGGCCCGGCAGACGGTAACCTATGGCGAAAACCGCCCGCACAGCCCTCCTACCGAGTTCAAAATCTCGAGCTCGAGCCTCCCCTAAATACCGAGGAGAGCAACTACCTGTCGGAAGAAAATACCCCAGAGTCGGGAAACGAGGAGGGGCCACGTCAATAATGGCCAATGAGATAATTGACGTAGCACCTACGACAACCTTCTATGCGAACATGTTGACGAATACGAGAGAAGAACTAATGGAAGAAGAAAAGGGTGTTAAACCCAAGACACACTCAAAATGCTACACGGCAAATATTCAGATTGCCGGAATTATAACAAAAGCATTGATAGATACGGGGCCGGAAGTCACCTGCATTTCAGAAGATTTCATGAATAATAACAGGGAAAGATTCTATCCTTGCTTGCCGTTATCTGGGGTGGCTGTAGCCGGTCCCATCGGATGTGAATCCGTACGTCTGAACAAACAAATATATGCGGACGTACAATTACCTGGTCTTGCCATTCGACTTGCCTTTCTGGTAGTACCACGACTGAGAAGAACATGTACACATGTAAACATGGGTTTGACACATCTGGAAACGGCAACAAATGACAAATGGGAGGCGAAAGAAAACATTCACCAGAAGATAAGAAGCGACGATACACTACCAACTCAGATAGAGTGGAGGGAAATTGAGGAGAAACTATCTGAATGCGAACATCTCACGGCAAAAGAAAGAGAGCAACTAGGAAGCAATCTATGGAAAAATCGACGCGTACTTCGCAGAGAGCCCGGCCTTCTCACAAACTACCAACATGTCTTGAAGGTGCGAGAAGGACAACCCTTCGTCGGAAGGAGCTATCCTATTCCGATGGCACATCGAGAAAAAGTCGATTTAGAAATCCAGAAAATGCTGAATATGAGCGTAATACAACGATCAAAAAGCCCGTAAATTAATCCTATTGTTCCGGTAATAAAAAAAGATGGCACTGTACGTCTGTGTCTAGATGCAAAAAAATTAAATGAGATCTTAATCGAAGATTGGGAGTGCCCAGAATTAGCGGAAGTATTGTTCCAGAAATGCAAAGGTATGGACATTATAACAAATTTGGACTAACATTGAGGAAATTCTAAAAAGACTAAACGACAATAACTTCACGCTGAATTTAACGAAATCTCACTTTTTCTGCAAAGAAACGAAGTTTCTGGGTTTTATTCTCACCACAGAGGGAATCAAACGGGACCCAGAAAAACACACAGCATCCAAGAATTTCCTAAACCTAAGAATGTTAAGCAGTTACGAGGGTTTCTCGGATTCATCAATTTTTATTCTAAATTCAGTGATCAACATGCAGCTGAAACAGTGCCGTTATTAAAGTTGATTAAAAAGGGAGCGAAATGGGACTGGAATAAATAAGCTGAAAAAAGCTTCGAACGTGTGAAAAAGTTATTTGCAGAATTCATAATGCTGTATTTTTCTGATCCACAAAGAAGCTATTACCTTGAAACGAATGCGAGCAATTACGCTCTGGGCGCAGTGCTCTATCAATTAAATGATAAAAACGAAAAGGAGATAATAACTTTGGCAAGCAGGACGTTAAAGGGCCCAGAATTAACGTATTTTACCAACGAGAAGGAATTACTGGCAGTCGTATGGGCTTTGCAGAAATTTCGAACGTACCTACACGGAGCGGAAATCATAAATCGAACGGATCATCTCGCTCTCACTTTCTTAAAAACGTGTAAATTCGTGAATGCAAGATTAACGAGATGGATCTTAGCGATTCAAGATTACAACGTAAAAATCGAACATTTATCAGACACGCAAAATGTAATGGCTGATGTGTTGAGCCGGTTGAAAGAAGAGATTGAATATAAAAAGGATCGATGTGAAACTCGGATAATCATCAATGCATTAAACTACACATGGGCAACAGAAATAGAGGAGACTATTAGAAATATACCGAAACAACAGCTGGAGGACAAACGAGTCCAGAAAATCAAACAAGAAATAACAAAGGAAACTGGGAAGAATACGAGATTCACACTTATTAAGAAGACACTCTACCATTAAAATGGACAAGAGTACAGAATCTACGTACCACAGAAAACAATCAAGGCTATAATAATAGAATGTCATGATTCGTACGGGCATCCGGGAGCTGAAAAGACTTATATAATATTACGTGAGTCCTTCTACAGTCGAAAATGGCAAAACTCACTAGAAACCTAGTGGCAACGTGCGATTCATGTCAAAGAAAGAAAGTATCAACATAAGCCTCGCAAGCCTTGTTAGAGCCAGTACTCTCCCAGGGACCGTTGGAATTAATATCTATCGATTTTTTTGGACCCCTCACTAAGACTAAATATGGTCATGAGCATCCACTAATAATAATGGACACCTTCACAAAATACACAAAGCTGTACATATTAAAAAGTGCCACGAGTGAAGCGGCAATTAAGAAGCTCGATGAATTTTCAGAAAATATTGGAAAACCCCAGAAAGTGCTTTCCGATCGAGGCACTCAATTCACGAGTAGAAAATGGCGAAGAGCTTTAGAGGAACGGGAAATGAAAATGATATTGACATCCATTCGTCACCTACAAGCGAATATGGTCGAGCGGGTAAATCGCGAATCAGCTAGATTGTTCCGAACGCTCCTCCTCCCTGATCAACACAACGGCCCGAACGGTGGTGGCACAACATGCTACCTGCGGTACCGCCCCACCCACAGGTAAATAGGACACAGCAATTAGTAGTCCTCAAAGAGAGAATTAAGAAGAAAGAGAAAAGTTATTGGGCCGTTCAAATAAGGATAAGAAGGGTGTTAACTACTCAATTGGTGAGTGGGTACTTGCAAGGGCGTGCAATGTATCAAACACGACAAACGGCACAATGGAAAAATTCCTATCTCTCTATGAAGGACCTTATAAAATCAAGAAGAAAATTGCTGGAAATGTCTACATCCTGCGCAATGAGGAAAATAACCGAGAAAGGGGGCAGTTTCATGCCAACGACCTAAGATAATACAAACTGCCAGAGGACGAAAAAGGGGGTGGAAAATCATAAAACTAAAGTACCCGAGAGGCTCAAGGAAAATTCGGCCCTTGAGGAAGGTCAGTACCAAACAAATCACCGAAGACGCCTGACGCCTGCACTCAGTACGAAGTCGAGGACGACCAACACCGTTAATTGACCTAACAGAGGAAGTGCCGATAATTGATCTGACGGAGAGCGATCAAGAGGAAGAGATACCCAGGGCTCAAGCCGAAAGCTCGAACAAAAAGAGAAGTGAAAGTGTCAAATTTCCAACCAACACTCTTCCAGATAAAAAAGTACCAATTGTCAAGAGCATCAAAGAAGAAGAAAGAAATAAGGCGCAAGTGTCAGTGAGGGAAAACGTTCCAGACCCAGCAAACAGTATAGAGACATCTCAAGTGATAGAGCCTACAAGAAGCCTATTAGAAGACGAGAAAGCAGTCGTAGTTTCGATTAGAGAGGATCATGGAACACAACAAAACTCCAGGCAGACTATGGAAGTCGCAGCACCACAGGCTAATGATGACATGGTGAGTGAGATACTGAAAGAGTTGACGATTAACTCAATCCACTTTGTACAAGTCGCACCGGAGCAGCTAACAAGACCGACGACGCCGGAAGCTTCAATAACAGGTACCTCACGGCAAGCAGATGAGGCCGAATATATGTGGAGGAAAAATAGTGCAGAAAAACAAAGAGAAAAACAACGTGAAGGAATATTTGTAGTAAGAAAAAGTAGACACGACGCCCTGGTGGAGGACATCTTTGCAAATAACACAGTAAGGACAACGCGAAAGAAGGAAACACCCAATAATAGACGAGCAGAAGATAAGAATACTTGGTTCTTGAAGGCAGAGGCTAATCTGCTAGGAATTATGAACATGGCCATAAATAAAGTACGTAAAACCGACCCCTGGCTATGGTATTTAGAGATCCAGAGAGCGAAGATGAGGATCATTCAAGAAGCAAAGATGGTCGCTCGGAGGGAGAGGCAAGCCCAGCCTGCAATAACAAAGGGAGAGAAAGCTTGGAGGCCTCATCCATCCGAAACCGAAGACTCATGGGCGATCTACCAGGCATATAATTAGCAAAAAAAAGTGAAAAAATATGGCGTATTCTATTTTATAATTTGCCTTGGTCGCGGCGCTGAGTGGACGAACCTTTGGCGGGGTCCCCTTAACAGGTAGTTGATTGCGCATAAACACTCTACGAAAAAGGGCAATCTTTAGAGCTTTATCATACTTAAACATATCGGCATCAGAGATTGGACGGTGAGATAGCTTCACTACAAGGTTTTTGGCACCGGTCTCAGGTGAAGTCTCTGTACTTTTCGATGTGGTTTCATATGAAGACTGTAGGGTTTTAGGTGTGAACCTTTTCCTAAAGCAATAGCCTCCATTGCACTTTTATGACATTAAGCTTCCGCCAGTTGTTGTTTGGCAGCGCTAGCATCGTTTACCGCCTTAGCTACACCAGTTGCTCCACCAGTAATAGCACCAAGTTCACTGAGTTCAGCAAAAATGGGAATCAGTCGTAAAACACCTCCAGAGATGAGGTGGGAGATTGCTAAGATAATGGAATAAGAGAATGTGAGAAACATGCGCTGATAACTACGCCCTCTTCGCGGATTACCTAAGAGTTACTTAGAAGGCACAAGTTGCGCGTCGGTAAATGAAGAAAGTTAGCAATTTCTGAAATGATTTACCAACTAAGGTTCTGCTCAATTAGTTATCACAAAGATATCTTTGTTGCCGATCTGAAAGTTTCGAAAGACTTCGGTGATCTTCCATTTATATCTCGATCCCCATTCGAAAGAAATTAAATTTTTATCTAAAAGGCTGAATTGTAAACTAAAAAAAAAACGGAATTTTTAATAAAAGACATGAACTTTGCACAAAAGAAATTTATTTTCCACTAAGTCTAATTTTCTATACAAAAATTAATGTTTAATCATAGTTAATTTTTCGACAAAAAAGAAGGATTTCCTTGTAGTTAAAAGAGAATATATTATTATATTTAAAATCTTTTACAATCTGATACTACATTTTTGAAATCAATTGAGAATTCCTTGAAATCTGCTAAAATATTCTAAAATATAATAAATCTTTCAAAATCTCATATTAAATTGCCGTACTCAATTGAAGATTCCTTGCAACATTTTGAAACACTCTCAAATATTGCAATACCTTCAAAATATTTTGACCTACCTTTATCTTTTTCTTAAGATTTTTAAAGTACTTCTTTAAAATTCTTTGAAATTCCTTAAAATTATAAAAATAAGATGAAAATTCTTCAACATCTTTTAAAACATCCTCAAATATTGACATCTGTTAGAATCTTTAAAAAAATTTTAAAGCTCTTGAAAATTTCTTTAAAGTTAAAAAATACCCTGAAATATATCAAATCCTTTAAAATCTTATATTAAATTACTGTAATCAATTGAAAATTCCTTGGAACCTTTTAAAATACTCTCAAGTATTTCGAAACCTTCACAATCTTTTGAAAAACCTTGAAACCCATTAAACATTTCTATCATACTTTAAAATTGTTTTAAATAACTCTGCTAAAATTATTAAAATTATTTGAAAATCCTTTAAATTATAAAAATAAATTAAAAATTCCTTGACACCTTTTAAAACATCCTCAAATATTTAAAGTCCTTAAAAATATTTTGAAATCTCCGGAAATTTTTTAAAGATTCAGATTGAAATTTAGAAAGAAGAAAAATTTCAAAACGTTAAATATTGTAATTTTGTAGATTAGAGTTTTTGAAAATGGAATCAATACAAATTCAAAACTTTTGAAATCTTATTTTCAACTATGAAATATAAGTAATTTTCCACTTGATGGAATTCAAGTCTTCAAACTTTGAATTGTAAACTTAGAAGTTTATTTACAAAAAATTATTAATTATAAATAAATTGAAAGCGTTCAAAATTTAAAAGTATGTTTAAATAT
>NC_046660.1:132865367-132869159 GCF_010883055.1 Belonocnema kinseyi
TTATAATTTAGAGATTGCCCAGTTGAAAAACCTACGTGTAAATTTTGAACGCTTTCAATTAATTCATGATTATTAATTTTTTATAAATAAACTTTCAAGTTTACGATTCAAAATTTGAAGACTTGAATCTTATCGAGTTGAAAATTATTCTTATTGAATAGTTTAAAATGTTTGAAAATTAGATTTCGAAAGTTTTGAAGTTTTATTGATCCCATTTTCAAAACTCTAATCTACAAACATTTCAATATTTAACGTTTTGGAACTTTTTCCTTTTTTTAAACTTCTATCTGAAGCTTTACTTAATTTCAAGAGATTTCAAAAGATTTTTAAGCGATTTAAATATTTGATGTTTTAAAATATGTAAAGGAATCTTTAATTTGTTTTTATAATATAAAGGAATTTCAAGGGGAAAAAAATGTTAGAAGGGTTATTTAAAAAATTCAAAAGTACTTTAGAAATATTTTAAAAAAGTTCTAAGTATTTCAAAAGTATTTTAGAAATCTTTTTAAAAAGTTCTAAGTATTTCAAAAGATTTGAAAGGAGTTGACGAATTTGAGAGAATTTAAAAAGATTCCAAGGAATTTTCAATTCTTCTTTATTCATCATGTGTCCCCTAAGGATTGACATGACTTCCATTCCTTACAATCTTTCCGTTTAAATCTATATTTTTTTACAATCTTATCCTTTCTGTATATACAATTATTTACAACTATTTACATAAAGTATTATATCTAGTTCCTTATTTCTATTTCCTGCGATAGCGTAATTTAGGACTTATTAGCAAGCGAGTGAGCGAGCGAACGAAAGCGAGAGTGCAAGCGAGAGAGAGAGCATGAGAACGCAAACGCATCTTAGTCTATTTAACTTTTACTTTACCATTACTTACAATTTTCACGCTTCTAATCTAAGCGACTTCCGTTTCCTTTTTCTTTCACTTTTTTATACCACCATTTAACTTTTTCACGTGCATTCCTTCATTCTCCCATATTCGCTCCTCTAGCACCCTCCAAATCCTTCATCCATTCTTCTCCTAATCCATCTTCCCCTAGAATCTTAACCACATTTTCTTGCCAGCTTCCTTTATCTTCCATTCCTCTCCTACATCCTTTCCATACATGCTCCCATGTTTCCTCCTCCCATTCACATATTCTACACATTCTGTTCTCTTCTTTTTCCCAGCATATCCCCTCACTTACCTGATTTCCCAGTCTAAATCTTGCTATTCTGGTCCACCTTCTCTCTCCCCATACCTTTTCTAAATACTTTGGCACCCCTTCCATTTTTATCATCTTATACCATTTATTGTATTTTGATGCCTCAATCGCCCCCCATCTTTCTATTAATTGTCTTTCCCTCTCCCTTTTTTTCCAATTCTTAATAGTTTACTCCAGTCCCGTCTTCTATTTCTATATCATTAAAGAACTCCCTCCTTTCTTCTTCACACCTCGTTAATTCGATCGCCCTCCCTCTCCTATATTCTACCTCCATCAAATACTTCCTCGCCAACTCCCCTCCCTTTCCCTCCCTCAGCTTTGTCTCAAATTTCCATGCCCTCTTACCCGCTCTAATACTTAACTTATCCCTTTGCGCTTCTTCTCTCACCATATATCCTGGCGTCCTCCAATCTGCCCCTAGTGTCCACCTTATATACCTTTCTTGTAAACTCTCAATATCTTTTCTTTCTTACCATCTTCATATCTCTGCTCCATAACCTAAAACCGGCCATACCAGCGTATCAAATAACCACACTCTCCTTCTCCATTTTTTTAAACCTTCGTTTTCCTAGTCCCCATATCTGTTTCATTGCCCCTGCTGCTTTTTTTATCCCTTCTCTTACATGAGCTGTATGATCTCCATTCGTCTGCAAGATATATCCCAAATATTTATACTCTTTGATTTTTTAAAACTTTATTCCTTTCCATCTCCCTGTCCATTTTTTCTTCCTTCCCCCTCCTTTTCTAAGCCTCATTATCTTTGTCTTTTCTACATTTACATTCAGCTTGTTCCTACCTAAGTATTTCTCTAATCCTGTAATTAATCCCGCAATCCCTTCTTCATCCTCTGCCATCAACACTATGTCGTCTGCGTATGACAGTGTATATATCTTTTCCTTCCTATCATAACTCCTCCCCGACCCTTTCTCCTCGTTTCTTCTTCCAAGTCGGATATTAATAAATTAAATAAAAGTTGACTCAGAGGACACCCTTGTCTCACACCTCTCACCAACCAGAAACTATCTCCTACTTGCTCTCCTACCTTTACCCTGCTTCTTGTCTCTCTACAAATTTCGGATACTCTCTTTATTAATCCCTCTCTTATCCCCTTTTTTTATCATAACTTTTTCTATTTCTCCTCGATATAATAAGTCAAACGCCGCCTTCAAGTCCACGAACATTGCTATCATTGCCCCTTTTCCCCTTTTAATTTTCTTATTTACTTGATAGTTCAGAACATATATGTTGTCCATTACCCCCATTCCTTTTCTAAACCCGGTTTGATTCGGTGACTCGATCTTTTTTTCTTCAACTTCTATCTTCAATCTCTCCGACAAAATAGTTACATATATGTACTTTACACAGTGTTGGCATCAACGTCACCCCCGTATAATCTTTAACTTCCCCCCCCCCCCCCTTGCCTTTCTTTACTATTGGTATAACTACTCCTTCTTTCCATAACTCTGGCCAACCCTCTCCTCTTCATACTCTGATACACATTATCCATGCCCATTCCTCTAGTTCCTCCCCTCCATATTTCCATACTTCATTTGGAATCTCATCTATACCAGGTGCCTTTCCATCTTTCATTATTCCTAAAACTTTAACTATTTTTTCCCTTGAAATTTCCTCTTCCTCGCCTCTTTCTCTACCATATTTTTCTCCCTTTACAACTTTTCTCTCTACTTCTCCTAGCAAATCCAAAAAATATTTCTTCCATTCTATCATTTCAATATCTTGATTTACTCTTTTTCTTTCTCTATTTACTACCTTCCATACCTCTTCTTCCGTCCTAGCCTTCTCCGCTTCTTCTTCAAACCTTTTATTCTCTTCCTCTTTCTTTTGATAACACAACTCAGTATACTCTTTCTTTTTTTTCTGTATTCTTCCCCATTACTTTTTTCTACTTTCTTAATTCTTTCCTGACCTCCTTTTTTTCTCTTTGCAGTCCTCATCCCACTCACTTCTATTCCCCCCTTTACTAACTTCATTATTGTTTGTGCACTCTAATCCTATTTTTATTTCTCCTATCATTTTTTCCATCTCCTCGTCCACATTTCCCTCTCCCATTTTGATATCTCTTATTTTTTCTCTAAACTGTTCTTTTCCTTCCCTTGACCAATCCCCTTTTCCTACACTTTTTACATTTGCTCCACTTTTACTCATATTGCTATTCCTTTTTTTCCCTCTAATGTCACTATTAAGGGAAAGTGATCCGAATCAATATATTCTCCTACTTCTGGTTTCTCAACTTTCTCTCTTACCTCATCATCCACTATCACATAATCAATTACCGTTCCCCTTTCACTTCCTGAGCGTGTATATTCTCCTTTTTCATCCCAACCTATTATCATTCTAATCTCATCTTTATTTTCTTCAATCATTTCTTTAATCTCCTCTGCTTTTTCCGGCATATAACCGTTCACGTAAATCCCCACTAACTTCTACTTCTCTCCTCCCATCATAACCTCTTCTGCTATTACTCCTTCTTTTTGTTCATTCCTGTCTTTCTTATCTTTCCCTGTTATACATTCATTCCTTACTCCCATCACCATTCCTCCCATTGCTCTGCCCTTTT
>NC_046660.1:132869259-132877041 GCF_010883055.1 Belonocnema kinseyi
ACAAATCTTCCATTCTTCCCTACTTTCGTTTCTCATCTTTTTTTCCTTCTTACTATTTCTTATTTTCCTATCTCCCGTTCCTTCCTCTTCTAGTTTCCCTGCTCCTCATTTCTTACTATTTCTTCCCTTTCTTCATCCCAATCCCACCATACTCCATTTATCTGAATTCTCCTATACTTCAGCCATGTTCTCTTTCCCATTTTTCTTTCCTCTTCCGCTATTTTCCTTAATTTATACTGCATCTTCCTTTCTACCCATGTCAAATCATCCTCTATTCTCTCCGGACTACCATATAATAACCTCTTCTTTGTCATCACCTCCCTCTTATGTTCCCATTTCTTTAGTTTCACCAGTACCATTATCTCCCCTCTTCTCACTTCCTTTACTATATTTCGCATTTCCTCTATCTCTACCTTAGCATCAATCCTTTTTAGTACTTCGTTCACCCCTTCCTTCAGCTCCTTCCCCTCTAATCTGATACCCTTTATCACTATGCTTAATTTCCTTTCTACCCTCTCTTTCCTATCTATTCTTTGTTATATGTTTCTCAGCCTTTCCATCTCCTTATTCCCACTCTCGCCCCCACCGCAATTCCCATTCGAGCTTTCAAGTTTCTTGATCCTACCTCTTATCTCCTCTACCTTTGTATTATTAACTTCTTCCTGCTTCTCTAGTTTTTGCTCCAATGCGTCCATCCTCTTTCCAACTTTTCCCGGATTTCTTCCCATTTTTTTATTTCTTTCATAACTTCAGCCATTTCCCGCCTAATTTCCTTCTTTAATTCCTCTCCCCTTCTCTGCTGCTTTTCTTCATAAATCCCCATTACCTCTATCATCACTTCTCTCATTTTCTTTAGTCTTTCTTCTTTTATCGATATTTCATTTTCATCTCCGCTACAGTCAGCACCCTCCCTGTTATCGCGTTTCTCTACCAAACTCTGCTTTTCCGGCGGCGATCTAAACATTTTCTGGTATTTCACACTCGCCCCGATATCTTCCTTCTCTTGACTGTTTTCCCTCTCCCCTCTCTTCCTTTTGATAAATGCTTCTATTGACCCTACGCTTTTTGCTCTTAATCTTTCCTTTTCTACAGTTTTTTTATACTTCCCCCTTGCCTTCCTTTCCTTTACTTCTTTCGGCGTACTGAATACTTCCTGCTCTATCTCTGTTTCTTCTGAGGAGATACTCGCTCCACTAGCCATTTTAGAAGGATTTGATATATTTCATGGTATTTTTAAAATTTCAATATATTTTCAAGAGCTTTAAAAAATTTCAAGAGATTTCAAAAGATTTTTTAAGTATTTAAGGATGTTTTGAAAGATGTCAAGGAATTTTCAACTTTTTTTATTATTTTAAGAAATTCTAGACTGGTTATTTAAAAAAATTCAAAAGTAGTTTAAAAATCTTTAGAAAAAGTGTAAGGTGTATTAAAATATTTTGAAGGAATTGCAATATTTGAGAGTATTTAAAAATGTTCGAAGGAATTTTTGGTTGTTTGTGTTAATTTAATATGAGATTTGTTTTAAAATATGCATACAATTTAATATATTTATGCATATTATCTGTTATTAATAGGGCTAGTAGGCCCGGTTCGCCCCTGGATATTAATGATTTAATGATTTTTTCAATTTCTAAGAATTTTGCGAGTCAATCAAAAATAAAGACTGTTTAAGTTAACCGTCTGCAATTAAGTCTATTAATAAATGGTACGAGTTTACCACAACATCAATTTTGTGAATAGAAATTTTCAATTAAGTAATTTCATTTGATGATAAAAAGTTTTCCGACTTTTTCTAAACATTATTGATTCAAAAGAAAATTTTAATTGCAAATGGGTTTTCTAATATTATAGGAAATAACTCTGTTCTTAAAATTTTTCTAACGTAGTATACAATTTGTAAACTTTTTCAAACTTTGAAAGAGGTAAGAAAAATGAACTACACAACGGGTAAAAAACTTAGAATATCTTAATCTTTTAAATAATTTTGTTTTGATTTTAAAACACAGGAAAGAAAATCTATAAGATTTCGGACACATAAAAGATTTTTTTAGGAAAATTGAATGATCTGAAAAGAAATTTCGAAGGTTTAAAATGTAAAGGTTTTAAAGTAATTTAAAATTTGACATTTTTTAGTCAATTTAAAATTTTCTATACATTTTTAAAATAATTTTTAACAATTTTCTAAAATCCTGAGTATTTCGAAAAAAATGTTAGAAGCTATTTAAGAATTTTGGAAGGATGAAATTTTTTTGGTAAGATTCCTCTGAAAGTTTCTACAAATCTCTAAGTTTTGATGGTCATTGTAAAAATGTAATTTTTTATTATAAAAAGTATGAAGGAATTTCAGAATTTTTGAAGAGATAAAAAATATTTAAAAACATGAATATTTTTCCGAAAATTTATTTTAAAAATTATTTCTTCAAATCTTCTGAAAGTCCTAAATATTTTTTAAGCTAACTCTAGTTTTTCCTAATATTTTGTGTGTCCTGAAATTGCAAAAAACGTCATTTTTTAACTCTAAATTGAAGCTGAAATTGATAGCCCATATTTTTTAAAAGCTTTTTTTGCTCCCTAATTTTAAAGGCTGAGTCTATTAACTCAGTTATTAGTACATATACTAAATTGGGTAATGTGAAAAGTATTAAAAGTTAAAAGAAAATTAGATACTTTTTTATTTAATTTATTTTAATCAATTTATTTATTTAATTAAAGTTAAAATACATACTATTTAATTAGATTATATAATAAGTGTTCAACGCGAAGGAATAATAAGGAGACCTTAGATTCTTAGATTTGAGTGCGCAGGTGCGCAGTTGTCCTCTTCCTATACACGGAAAAGTGTGAGAGTGAGAAAGTTTGTCAAATTGACGTAAGTTAGAGGTTGTGTTCTTTTTTTGATCATAATACGAAAAATACAGAAAATGAATATATAAGCAGTATTTTCGGTACTTGTTTGAAAAATGTGTGAACAGATTTTGAGAAGAAAACGTATAGGTAAGTACCTTTTAAATTTGTAATATGATAAATAGGTTAAAGATTCTCAAGACTCTGAGAATCTCTGAGAAATTCTCCGCAGGCACTCAGGTAGATATATTTAAACTTTAAAGGTCCAGGTCGCTCGTTTAAATGTTTTAAAGGCTTGAAAGTGTCTTTTCCGAAATGTATTTGTTTTCTTCGGCGTGTAACTTCGTCCACAACCCGGAACTTGACACCTCATAACTTAGAACACATTTCTGACACTTGCATCAAAACAAACAGAACCTCTCAACTTACGTTAATTTGACAAACTTTCTCACTCGCACACTTTTCTATGTATAAGAAGAGGACAACTGCGCACCTGCGCACTCAAATCTAAGATCTTCCTGTAATGTGCGTATCACTTACGGTAATGTTTCTATTGCCAAGTTAGGAGTTAGGTCTCCTTATTATTCCTTCGTGGTGTTCAAGAAAGTGGTTTCAAAGAGCTACTCATCTATTTCTATTGCATTTCTTTGGTGGGGATATACATTTCTCGGAATCTCTCCGCCGGTTCTGCGAACTGGACGTGCTAAGAATCTGCAAAATTCGAAGAGTCCCCTTCGCCCTACCAATATCTTTTCAACAAATTGTCTCAAATATATAAAAAATTATATCGAATTATATGAATTTAGGAAATATTATACATAAAAATTAAAAAAAAAAAAGAGATCAAACAACCACTGCATGGTCCTACTGTTAGCAACCGTCAACTAAAAATGACACCAGCTCCCAGAATATACGCGATAAATCACACCTATGGCCACGTCTAACGACCGTGAGCTGGGTGGTATATAGTATTTATTTTTCTTTGAAATTTTTAAGTGTTGATACTTTTCTTTTACCCGATTCTTGAGTCGACGCACTTTTTATATGTTTTAAATATTTTCAAAATATTTTTAAATTTTCTTTAAAAATGATTTTTTTCTTAATTTAAAAGAAATAAAAGCTTTCCACGGAATGTTAACCCAAAAATGTTTAATTTCTTAAAACCTTTACAAATTCTGAAAAAGAACATAAAATTTTATTTCAAAATATTCAAAAATGTAAATTTTCTTTTATCTCTTAAAAGTCTTCTTAATATTAAAATTATTTGTTATAGTTTCAAAATTATGTTTTCAATAAATTATAATTTTTCCTTTTTTTATTCTGAAAACTTATAAAAATTACCTTAAAATTTTCCAGATTCTTTTTAGCAATTTCTTGAAATGTTTTAAAAAGTTGTAGAATATTCGCTTAAAATTATTTGTTGATAAATTTGATAATTTTCTTTAAAAAATCTTGAAATCTATTTAAATATTCTCTTTAAATTAACTTTAAAAATAAAAAGTGTAAATTTTCTAAGGAAACTTAAGACAACTTTTTTATCCTTTTCAAATCTTTCCAAATTTTTAACAAGATTTTTTTTCTAAATCTCAAAAAATCTATATTTTGTTCAACATTTATCGGCCTCACAGCCAATAACAAATGGAAAACATCCACTAAAATCATATTCATGCAGAATGTAATCAGTCCGGTTTTCGAACAAATTTAAAATCTTTTGGACCATTTTGAAAGGCAATAAAAGAATATTCTTCAGATTAATATGAAAATTTGAAAGGATTCTTTTTGCAAATAAATTGTTAGAGAAAATTGAGAAAGATTTATAAAAATGCTGGAAAAAATCTAAAATATCTTCGGAAATTGTTTAATTTTTTAAGATGTAAAAGTTTAAGGCAAATTTGGGGGTTGAAAAATAAATATTCTATAAAAATAGAATCCTCAACTATGAAGATTTATTTTAAACCAATGAAAAATAAATAGAATAGTTAAAGTTTGAACTACAAAATTTTACCTGTTGAATACTTCAATTTTCAATCAAAAATTGTAAATGAAAAAATGAATTTTTAAGCAAATATATGAATTTTCAATAAAGAAAGGAATCTTCATACAAGCTTTATTGTCTACCAAAAACCAACGAATTAAAAAATTTTCTATTTTTACATCATATTACATCAAATTAAGTATTACATCAATTTATATGAATTTAGGCAATATTGTGTATGAAAATTTAAAGAAAAAGATTAAACAACCACCGCATGGTTCCACTGTCAGCAACCGTCATCTAAAAATGACACCAGTCCAAGCATATACACAATAAATCATATTTACTTTTTCGGAAATTTCTGAGTGTTGATACTTTTGTTTACCGGATTCTTGAGCCAACGCAGTTTTTAAATGGTTTAAAAAGTTTAAACATACTAAAAATTTTTTTTTTTAATTTTGTTTTTTAAATAAAAAATAAATTACAACTTTCCTCAAAAAGTTAGGCCAAAAATGTTTAATTTCTTAAATTCTTTCCAAATTCGAAAATAGAATCCAAAACTTTATTTCCAGATCTTCAGAAATCTAAATTTTCTTTTATATTTTAAAAATCTTCTCAATATTAAAATTTCCAGAATCTTGGATAACAATTTCTTTAAATGTTTTAGAATATTCTCTCAAAATTTAATTTTTGATAATTTTGACAATTTTCTTTTAAAATCTTGGAATCTCTTTAAGTATTCTCTCAAATAAACTTTAAGAATAAGAAAAGTGTTACATATTTTTAGGAAACTTAAGAAAACTTTTTTATAATATTCAAATCTTTCAAAATTCTTAAAAAGATTTTTCTTTAGAAATATGAACAAATCTATATTTCGCTCAACATTTGTTGGCATTTCAGCAAATAAAAAACTGAAAACATTCACTAAAATCACATTATAACAACAAATTTGAAAGGATTTTTTGTTTTTAAAAATAAATTGTTGGAGAAAATTTTTAAAGATTTCTAAAAATCATTACATGATTTTTGCACTTTTTCTACAACATTTAAAAAATGGAATGACCCTGCAAAGTCTTCCAGGTTTTGTGTAAAGGAAATAATTAACTCACGTTATGTCCCATTTGTGTTCTAAATCAAAATTCATACCTTTCGCAACACAAAAGTTATAATAAGCCTTTCGACTGAATCGTACTTGAATAAATTATTCCAATTTCACAGCACAAAAAAAATTTAAACAAATTATTGAAAAAATCGGGTTTGAAAGATTTTTACTTACATGCTCAGAAACTTTTTTTAAACTTTGAAAGGTTTCAAGAGAATGAAACAATATTCTTAAGATTAATACGAAAATTTGAAAGGATTTTTTAATATTAATTTTCTGATAAAATTTTTTAAAGACATTTCTATAAATTCCGCGAGAAAAATCAGAATATTTAAGACAAGTTTTTTCATTTTTAAAATATTTTTTCAAATTTTAAGAAAAATTCGCTTCCATTTCAGACATTTAGAATATTTAGATGATTCTGAGTGATTGAAAAAAAAATTTTCCGAAAATTTACCAAATATTTTTTAAAAACAACTTACATTTGTAACACAAAAAATGAATTTTATACCAAGATTAATTTTCAAGCATTAAAAAGACAAATTATAAATTGGTAAATTTTCAACCTAAAAACAACGGATTTAAAAAAAGTTTAATTTTAAATAAAAAGAAGAATTTTTAACCTAGAAAATTAATTTTCTAATAAAAAACAACAAACTTGAAAACAAAAATTTAAAAATTGTCTACCAAATAAATGAATTTGTTACTGAAAAAAATCAATTTTGAACAATAATTAAAATAGTTAAATTTTCAATTCCAAATCAACAAATTTTCAAAAAGAATTAAATTGTTAATGAAAAAGATGATTTTTTAACCGAGAAGATCAATTTTCTACTAACAAAAACAATGAATTCAAAAAATATATAGTAATCTTTAAACATTAAAAAAGTATTAAATTTCGATAAAAATGTTTGCTATTTTCAATTATATTTTATTTTTTTATTGTTATGTACTAAAAGAATGATTAAAATTTTGATTAATAGGCTCTTAAATTAATCTTTGAATACCAAAAAACAGTAATTTTTTCAAAATGTTTAATTGTGCATAATTGTAAAAATTCCCTTAAGATCATTCCCAAATTCACCTAACCAGTTTGCGAACTAAAATATGGACCATATACGCGAAATTATTCACTCTGATCTTCTCTACGGTCATTGTCAAACTGGAAAAATGCCGCCCTGTTTCACCGCTCAAGTAGAACCGTCTATCATCTATTTTAGTTCGTAAACTGGCCTGAGTAATAGGGGGCGCTTTATTTTAGTTTGCAAAAGCCTCAGGTAATAGATGCCGCTGGCGAAAATCGATCGAAATTAAATACATGGGATCGGTTATCTCCCACCTCATCTCTGACGCCTCCAATTTTCAGAGGTATGGGCAAGGCACGTAGCTTTTGCATTTGAAGTTTATCACCTACGCTTTTGACAGCTTCCTGTCCATCTCTGATTGCAGACTTAATGACCACTTAAGCATCGCTACTTCGTTTCATTGCCTTCTTAGCTGCAGTCACAACCTTTCTAAATCCTATTAGCTTATCTTTTGTAGCTAGTTTCTTCTGCGAACTGGATTTCCTCTTCTTTGAAATACATTTTATTTTTAGCAAAAACACGCTGCCAGGCTTTACTGGTTAGTACACGATCTTCTGAGTTTCTCGCGTCAACGTTTTCACGATTTTGCGAGTATGCAATGTCGTGTTCATTGCACGCTGCGTCTAAAGGATTAATACTAGGATCACCTCTGGCAAGTCGTTTAGCTAACTTAGTACGAGGGTAGTTCAATAAGTCCTTAGAATGAAGTATATAAACAATTTTTTTTGGGTAAATTTTTTTTTATTTTTCAACATAATCTCCTTGGAGCTCTATAC
>NC_046660.1:132877141-132883390 GCF_010883055.1 Belonocnema kinseyi
ATATATCTAGTCGGGAGTGGTGCTGACTGAAAACAGATGATTTGGAGCGATTCGCGCACCATCTGTTGGTCATTCTAAGGACTTATTGAACTACCCTCGTACCTGGACCACAGTATTGGTTGCCAGGCAAGTGCAACTCAAACAACAAATTGTTGATGATTTTGTTGATTGATCCTTTACCTCGATGGCTGCGTGACACTTCATTTACACAACCAGTTAAACTTCCGGTTGCCAATTTTGACACCATAGTCCAGGGGTCTCCAAAGAGCGATCCAGGTGTCGTCGAAGCTACTCGGCTCTGACACAGAACCGCAAAATCCTTTACCTGATTTGAGCCCCTTAGAACCCTTAAACTCGAGATCCTCCATTAAATTGGAAACTTCACGCTAAAATTGGAATCTTCACGGTAAAATTGAGAATTACGAAATAAAATGATCAATGATTAGTTTTTGTTACTATAATAATATTAAATGAAATGATTAATGCAATTTTAATGTTTTATACTCACAATTCAAATTAACTGAAAATCAATTTGTTTATGAATAATTAAAAATTTTACTTCTTAATTAAGATTTAATTTTATCAAACATAGATCTTAATTCTATGATTAATATAATTACATGAAAAATTATATCCCAATAAAATAAAGTAATTTAAAATAATAGTCCCGATATTAAAAACCATCAATTTTTAAATCCATAATAAACAATTTTTCAATATTAAGAGTTTCTAAAAATTGTTCAATGGACCTAGATAATTTATAACATTATCAAATCTAGCACATAAATAAAACATAAATTAATTACAATTAAAACTCCTCGGAAAAGATACTTGACAGAGGTAATGTATAACCTAAAATCTTGAAAACTAAGACATTTGAAATACTATTAATTTGAATGATTAAAAATTTGTACTAATTTTCAGCAGTGAATGAATTCCTAACTACAGGCCTCGGACTCACACACAATTAAACTATTTTTAACTTTTTTGAAACAATAACAATATTTTCCTACTATTTCGAAAAAATTACACGAAATAAACTATTTTCAAATAAAAAAAAGTCCAATTTTCAACTGAACAAATTATTTTTCAACAAAATGCATAAAGTTTTATCCAAATAGCTGAAGTTTTGACTAAGATCAATTTTTATCAAAAAGGGCGAATTTTTAACAGATCACATAATTTTCTACTAAATAATTGGAACAATTGATGTGATTTCAGTACAAATTCTACTTAATTATTTTTTCATGCTATTTTTTTATTAATTTTTTTCTAAATAATTGTTTCATTTTGAAATTTAAAGAATATCAATTTTTACCACAAAATAAAGAAGTTAAACTTTCATTGTGGGACAATAAAATATTGTAATTGAAAATAAAAAGCCGTTGGATTTAACCAACAAAGATAAAGTTTCGGGAAAATACTTGATTTTTAATTAAAAAACTAATTTTCGAACAAAAAAGTTAACTGGAATGATAAATTTTCAACTAAATAGGTACATTTTCTACCCAATTGTTGATTTTCTTTAGTCGAAAGTACGAATTTTCTACAAAACAGTTGAACAAAACAGTATTAACATTATCATTGTATTTTTATTTGCATTTAATACCTCAGAAAATGAATATTTTCTTTAATTTTGAATGGTTATAATTTTAAAGTTCTGCATTTTCATGTTCAACGGCACACTTTCCACTTTTTCTTCTAAATTAGATGCTATATAATTAACATTTTGAAGGGGTTGAATGTAAAAAAAGTTTTAATGAAATTGTTAACGACTCAATACTTTTTAATTTTCAAATAAATTTTGCATTCGTTTGAGTTTTAACGATCTGGAGTACACATTTTTGAAACTTCAATACTTTACATTAAAAATTATTTTGTATTAACAGTTTTTTTAAACATATACATTTCAAAGGTTTATTTATAATCCATTTTTTGACATTTTTAACTGTAAAAATTTGGGAGAATTACTTTTTTATTTATTCCTGACAAACTTATCGCATCAATTAAAAGTTTTGTGATCGTAATACCAATTTAAAATTTTACAATTTCAGCAGCTTTGACTTGAAAATATTCATTTTCGTTTACAGTTCACAAGTTTAAAACTTGAATCACTTTTGAACTGAAAATTATTTTGATTTAAAAGTTAAAATTTTCGAATAATTTAATTTTGGACGCAATAATATTAGCTTTTAATTTTTAACGATAAAATTTTCATAATTTTAATTTACAAATATTTCAATTTTTAACGTTATGAATTTTTTTATTTTCGAAATTTTAATATGAAATAATTATATTTAGAGATTCTTCAATTTAAAAAAAAAAATTTTTAATTCTTTCAATTTATTTGGGATTATTTATTTTTTAGAAAGAAATTTATAAGTTTACAATTGGAATATTTAAAACTTAAATCGCCTCTGATTGGAAATTATTTTTATTTTAATGTAAAATTTTCTTAATAATTCAATTTTGAACGGTTTAATTAGCTTTGAATTTTTAATGATAAAATTTAATACAAAATTTGCATTATTAATGTTGTGAAAATTCATTTGTAAACAACTATTCGCAATTAGTTAGTTTACAATTTCAACTACTTTAAACCAAATCCCTTTTGTTACAAGTTCTGTTAAGTTATACCAGAAAAAAGGTCCTCCAGGTTCAACTTTCAGAACCGAGCGCTTCCAACTGAGATTTTTCTTGTGTGGGGTCATAAATTTTATGTCAGTTTACCGTTGAAAAAAATTAGTAGATCTTCAAAAAGGTCGAACGATCCTGGGCCACGCTGCACCTGTGGATTGTGGAGAACCCTGCCATAGTTCAATCAGAGAAGTAGAGTGTGAAACGTCATGGTAGTCTTCTGCCAGACAGTATACGCGCAGTGTTTTTCGGAACATCAAATTGTGGTAAGAAAAATACATTACTTACCCTGATCCTACACCGAAATGGATTAAAATTTGAGAATTTCTACGTCTACTCGAAATCCCTCAAATAACTAAAGTACAAATTCTTGGAACTTGTATTGAATAACGTAAAAGGTATTGAATATTTTGCCTTCAGTGAGCATGATGAAGTAATAGAACCAAGTCATGCTAAACCAAATTCTATAATTGTATTTGATGATGTGGCCTAAGAGAAGTAGGATAACATTAGAACCGTTTTCTGTATGGGTAGACACGTCCATGTTGACAGTTTTTACTTATGTCAAACTTACGCTCGAATTCCTAAACATCTAGTGCGAGATCATGTCAATCTGTTGATACTTTTAAAACATGATGAAAGGAACTTGAGACATGTATATGACGATTATGTCAAGACTGACATAAGTTATTCTCAATTTCGAGACTTGTGTGCAGCATGTTGAAATACAGACACGTATGGATTTGTTGGCATTAATAAGGACAGTGATCTCAACAAGGGAAGATACAGAAAAGAGTTTGACTGTTTTATCTCTTTATAAATACAAGTTATATGATGAAAATCACGTCATTAAATGTTAGAAAATCAATACGTCAACATGTCAAAGTTTCATCAGGAGAAGGAGGTGCTCCTTCAAATCGCCAAAGCTAGTGAGGAAATTCGACGTAAACATAGAATCCTAAAAATGGGTAAAGAAGCCACTGAAAAGATGATGCGTGAAACGTTATAACTAATCGTCATGCCACTGCAGAAACTGGCTCGTATATCTAATCCTTTCGCCAAGAAAAAAGTTGAGCAAAAAGAGCCCGTAATGGAAAAATATAAACAAGATTAGGAGTTGGAGGAGGATGATAACGCTTCCTGCATAACGGCTGATGCAGAAGAAGAATATCAAGATATAACTATGATTGAAGAAGATGATAAAGCTAAGGTTGCTCCGAGTTATGGCCATTTGACAAATGAGTTTCTCAGAATGCTACAAAAAAACAGAAAGCATTATCTAGATACGGTTTATGGTTTGCGTAAACTCAGTGATGACAGCCTTATGATTGGTGACAAACCTATTAGTTTTGAGGGACAATGTATCAAGGTTGATGGTAAACAGTATCTGAAAACAGTTGGTCTGCCTGAACTGCTGTTTAGAAAATCTCTTGAAGAGTCATCCATTAGCTCTGATGATCTGAACAATCACAACGAAATATTGCTTGCTACTAATGCACACAAGAAGAAACGCATCCCAACTGAAACTACTCGCACCAGCCGAGATATAAAGTCTAAGAACTTTATTGCAAAAATGTTCAACGTATTTCGCAGACGATCGTCAATCTGTACTCAACGCATAGTAATCTGAACGCGTCAAACTGTGAATATTTTAATCGCACGCTCAAGAATAAGATGTGACCACGATTTAGCTTGAGAGGCAATTGCAAGTGGACAGATATTTTACCTGCACTAATATCCAAGTACGACAATACCAAACATCGATCAATCGGTATGAAGCCAAAAGGTATCACTGTCGAGGATGAAGAGGAACTGATACAACACTTGAAAAAACTACGAAATATATCGAGGACAAGGCCAAAGTTCAAAGTTGGTGACAGAGTTCGAGTTAGTAAGCACAAACACACCTTCGAGAAAGGATATACATTCAATTGGACGACGGAGATATCTAATGTTGATCGGATTATGTTGACAAGCTCCGTGAAGTACAAGCTCAAAGACTATCAAGATCAATCCATCGCTGGCGAATTTTATGAACAAGAACTTCTTAAAGTTAAACATCCAGACATTTACCTTGCAGAAAAAGTAATCAAGAAAGGTGGCAGCAAAATATTTGTAAAGTGTTTGGGCTTTGACATTTCACTCAACAGCTGGATAGCTCAATCTGATATGTAATCAACTCTGTGCAATGTTAAATCAACTCTATTGTTACAAGATTTTCAGAAAAAATGGCACGACTATGGAAATTTGGTTTAGCTATGAAGGCTTCTGCTCCATACCTATCCTCCCAATATGTCACAAGTTTAACATTTGCATGCTTTCGTATGTTCTCCATCGTTTTTCTATACACTGTATTGTTCATCAATTTAAATAGGTTTTTCTCAAAATAATTTTTTGCATTTGTTTCAAATTGTGTATTCAAATCAATGTAGCTTTTTAGTCATGTTGCCTAATTAAATTTAAGAACTCTGTGAATTTTGATCAAGACCAATCCGTGAGCCAAAGCATGTTTGAGAGCTCGGTAATGGAGAACGTACTTTTGCTATGACAGGAGGGTAGTTAGACGCTTCTCCTGGTTTGATCCCGGTGGTTTCGAGTGTTCTGGATAGAACGGTAAATTATTTTGTTGATCGTGAAGCTCGGGAGGATAATACAAATCTACTTCTAGTATATAACCAATGGGTTAATCATTAGGAACATTGAAATCAAAATTTTAAAGATTGGTCACCCACTCGAAACCACCGTAAGGGAGTATTGTCCCATTACCCAACCATACAAATTATTTGCATCGAAATACATTATGTAGGCTACCTCACTATTTTCGTTGAATACTGTCATATATTGATTGTTAGCAGCAGCGTATCGGTTGAAGCATTGGCTTACTCTACCCGGTTTGCCCTGTTCAATCATCAACAGCATGTCAACGTCAGTAAGAAGTTCTACCCTCAAATTTGTATGCTTGAGCATGGCATCCCATGTCAAGCCCGGAGTAGTGTAGTAATGTGCTAGATTGAGTCCATAAACCTCGAGACACTGTTCTCGGTAACTTTCGAAGACATCGGCTAACAGTAACACGTCAATCTCCATTTACCGTCTTACGTACTCACCCAAAGTAGTGATATTGAATATCGTGCGTTATTTGGCTTAAAATGTTCATTTTCGTGTGTTTTTCGGAATTTTGTAAATGCTATATCTCTTGTAATTATTGGTTTTGCGAAAAAAGTCATGACTATGAATTGTTCATCTTTTTGAATAATATGAATATGCACACAGAAAATGTATGAATTTTGGAAAAAAATGCTCTCAAAAATATTCCGAATGCGCTCACTTTTTGAATTTGTATCCAAAATGGTTGGCTAGCGAACTTGACCAGTAGTTTAAGACACTAAAAATTATAACAAAGACCAGTCTGATAAAATAATTTGTTCAGAAGTTATCATGTTCACAGGCAGGCAGACAGACAGAAAGATAGACATACAAAAATACAGACATACAGACATACATACATACATACCAGGTGTATACATATGAAACCGGTATTGCCATCTAGCGGCCAGTAGGCACACTTGTAGGCACTGTCGGAACTTGCCATTTGTGCTAATTGGCGTATTG
>NC_046660.1:132883490-132885893 GCF_010883055.1 Belonocnema kinseyi
ACTTTGAATAAAATATTTGTTATCATTCTCTTGAAATAAATGTGTTTTTTTCTTGAAAAAATACCGGTTTCATATGTATACACCTGGTACATACATACATACTGACATACAGTCATACAGTCTCCGACAGCGAAGTGCAACAACTATGTTGCGCTTCGCTAAAATGTCGCCTCCCTATAATCTGTAGGTGAATGTATGTAATAACAAATGGCGATAGATATCGAAGCAAAAGTAGCGTATTGTTGACCCCTTCTGTTTCTGTAACTATTTGTCAAGACTATTTTGTTCGTGATTGTACATCATATATATGTAGATCATTGGGTCAATACCCACATTCTCGAAGATTCACTTTATTTGTTTATTTTCACAATGTTAATATGTGAGAGAATACTTTTCAAAGACACCCAACAAATCTGTGCCTGGTTTGGAAATATGCCTGTAGCACTGATGTTTAGATAGATAACGCGAAATTTCCTTTTATAACATAACTAAAGTCACGGCTTACTATAATTATTTATACTTCACTCAAAAAAAATTCTGGTTGAATCAACCAGAATTCTGGTTAATTCAACTAGAATAGAGTGTTAAGCATGCCCTTACTATGAATTCTAGTTAAAAGCAAGAGAAGTTACTGGTTGACAATTTTCTGTTTAATGTTACCAGAAATTCGGGTAAATGTAACCAGAACTTCTAGTGAGGTTAACCAGAAATATTTATCAGACAGTTTTCTGGTAGCTGAAGAATACAACGTTCTGGTCAACATAACCAGCTATTCTGGTAAGCTGAACTAGATGTTCTGGTAAACTCAACCAGGTATTCTGGTAGATGTCGATTTTCGACTATTGAATTTCGATACTCTTCTACCTTCATAGAGTATTCCTAACCCCTTCTGAAATTAAAAGGGCTACATGTTACATTTTCCCAAAGAAAATAATCAAAAAAAAGTTTCCGGTAACAAAGTGCAGAAACTATATTCCGCTTCGCTATCATGTCGTCTCCTTATAATTTATAGGTGAATATATGCAGTAATAAATGGCGATAGATACCAAATTCTAGAACATTCACTTTATTTATTTATTTTCACAATGTTAATATTTAATAGAATACTGTTCAAAGACACCCAAAAAATTTGTTCCTGGTTTGGAAAAATTCCTGCAGCACTGATATTTAGACATATAACGCGAAATTTCTTCTTATAACACTTATGTAACTGATTTTCGCCAAAGCGTCAATTGACATATCCAGCAAAATGAAATAAGACGAAAGACAGATTTCTGAAAATCTACGAAAGATCGCGACACTTCTGTTACCATAAATATTAACAAGAATAGTTTTAACCAGAAAAAATCAACCAGAGTTCATTAACTAGAATTTTCTAGTCATATTAACTATAATTTCGGAATAAAATAACTGGAAATGTTTTAACCAGGCCCGTCTAGTAACTTCAACTAGGATTTTTTTAAGGTTATATAACTGAAAATACAATAAACGAATCGCGATTGTTTGAGAATTGGACAGTGACGCCAAAGTGTCAATTGATACATCCAGAAAAATAAAATGAGCCAAAAGCATTTTATCTGGAAATCAACAAAAGATGGCGATACTTCTGTTACCATAAATAATAACCAGAGCAATTTCAACCAGAAAAAGTCAACCAGATTTCAGCTATGGATGATCATTTTTTCAAGGTTCTCAAATGAAAAACATTAACAAAAAATCAAAATACATTAGTTTACAAAATTTAAAAAGTTAATGATAACTGGTGTTCTGATTAAAATTTGTTTTAATGTAATCATGATTTTTAAAATGAGTGCAGTAAATCTCTTTCAAGTATATGAATTTTATAATACCTGTATACTAAAATTCATTTACGTGTTTAATATATTCTGCTGCGCAAGCATGTTTCGATTTACGCGATCGTGCAACCTTGTGGTTATAGTAGGCTGGCTTGGCTCGCATGCATTTTTGTTGAGTTCTTGTGCTAGATATATAATAAGTTTTTTCTTCATAAGGTATGTCAAGTGTATTAATTTATTAACGCAAATGCGCCTTTACTGTGAAATGCTATAAGCAAGTACGGAGTAAAATGAGGTCATGAATTTTATGTGCACAGTTTTGATTTTGAGGTTGCGTTTGCTGGTATATTGAATAAATCATTTAGAGCATCCAATTCACCTGTTGGTTCACGAGGAAGTAAAAGGAAGGTGCTTTTGCTCGTAAACGAGAGCTTATCCAGAAAAACAGGATTAAAAGATGAAACCATCATAATCACCTAATCCAAAACGAAAACTCAACGTGTACTTAACTTACAGTCTGTCAAGTTAAAGCGTGGGTGGCTTTACTCGCAGTCGGTAAGGTGTATCGACATGATTTTGGTGTCAAAATATTAAGAAGAGCTCCCTC
>NC_046660.1:132885993-132894492 GCF_010883055.1 Belonocnema kinseyi
GTAATATTCACCGACGAGGCTTCTGTTTGGGGTTACGTGACGTCACCACATGCCTGGACACATTCAACCTCAAGATTAGTGCAGCGGACTGTAAAACATCCGATAAAAGTGCATCTCTGGGGTTGTTTCTCGAAACATGGGTTTGGCAGATTGCACCTATTCACCTACGTAACAAGATGAGAATTGAAAGCAAACTGAATGTTAAATCAAAAAGCATGAAAGAGGGAGCTCTTCTTAATATTTTGACACCAAAATCATGTCGATACACCTTACCGACTGCGAGTAAAGCCACCCACGCTTTAACTTGACAGACTGTAGTATACGCTTGTCCTAAAGGACCTTGCAATCATCTATGCGAAATATGGTACCAGTCAAATTAGCCGAAACTGTAGTATAATGTAGTTTATAATATCCTGATCCAATAAAGTCCTTAGACACTGGGTCCAAAAAACGCCAGGTTTTGCGATAGGAGGGACCAAATGTTACTTTTCATGGACGCGAGAGGAGCTCCACGGGACCTCGCAGTCTGTTGGTACTACGCTCATGGATCATGCAGAACTCTCTGTTCCTTTCAGATTTTTTAGTTTGCTCCCTCCCCCCCAAATCCATGTCTAAATGACGACGAAAGGATACTTTTCCGTTGATGTTGCATCGTATGTCGCATTTCATGCAGATGAGAACAATTACACCGACCCTTGAGGACTGTTTGGCACCACGCTCAGGGATCATGCCGAACCCTCTGTTTTATTGTTATTTTGTAGTATGGGATGCTGAAAACAATAATATTCGTCTTTTTATGTCGAGAAAAGGGTCCTTTTTGGTGACTCTTGTTCCAAAGTTAACGTTTCATGCACACTCGAGGAGATCCACGGACACTCTAGAAATGTTTGGCTCCACGCTCAGGGATCATTCCAAACTCTCGGTCCCTTTAATATTTTGTAGTGTGCCCCCTCCCCACCTGAATCACAATATTCATGTCTAAAGGTCGGGAAAAAGATACTTCTCAATCGGCGTTGCATTATATGTCGCTTTTCATGCAGGTGAGAAGAGTAACACCGAACTGCGAGGACTGCTCGACACTATGCTCAGGGATCATGCCGAATTCTCTGTTTCATCAATATTTTATATTTTAGGGTCCCCTGATTGATAATGTCCAAAACTGAAGGTTGAGAGATAGATAGTTGTTTGTCAGTGTTGCATCGTAGGTCGCCTTTCATGTACTTATTCAATCTAATTAAACAGGCCCTATTAACAGCGTAGTCAAGACCGTAATATTAAGTGAATGTCTGCGGGTAGTTTACCTTCCGTAAAAAAATTAATAAGTGGTTTTCGGATCATAGTAACACAAACTGAATTTGAAGTTACATTACCAAGGGTATAATTCCTCAGTTAATCTAATAAATCATGTCTTATCATCTAAGTCGTCAAGAATTGAATATCAGAAATGTGTCCGGGAGTAGTTTAACTGCTGTAAAATGTTAATTAGTAGTTTTCAGATCAAGCTTACACAAACTAAATGTGATAAAGCATCGCTAAGTGCGTAAATACTTATTCAAGCTAATTATTCAGTTCCAATCAATTACAGGTGACGGACAACTGTGCCCGGAGCAACTGTACACGATCCCTTTTGTGCACATCGGTGGTCATAGGCACAACTGTGCACGTTGTTGGCCACAGGCACAAATGTGCACCAGGCTATCTGTGCACGTCTATATTTCAACGTGAAAATATGGGACTTTCCCAACTGAGCACGTCTACATGTCGACTAAATGTCTGCACAGTTGTGCCTGTGGCCATCGATGTGCACAGTTGGGCTCGTGCACAGTTGTACCCTTCCCTTTAATTACTTCGTCTAGACTAAACTACGGGGATGGTATGTGAGGATAGCTTAACTACTATATATGACAAATGTTTGGCAGGATAAGAGCGAGTTGATTCCCTTACGTATAGTTTCTTTTCACAACAACATGTATTGTGCTAGATAAAAATGTTATGCATTTGCATTATTTTGAGGTTAAGTCGTTTTTCATCTCTGCCTTGTCAATAATCTGGAAATTATTTATGAAATAAACTTTTTTGATTGCCTGCAAACAAGGTAGTTTCGGGAGATTAGTTACTATGTTTATTTGTAAGTCCAAAGCTTTCAGCCAAAAATATTATGTAGTTTGGAAGTAACGCTCGGGTGAATTGTAACACACATAACCTTGAAATATACATGCAGATTGTTAGCAATATTAAAATTTTTCTGATAAAAACATAATATTTATAAATATTTCTTATCCTAGGAAAAAAGTCGGGGGAATCTAACACTGAAAAAATCGATACTATTTATTTCCTAAGCGCTACGCAAATTAATCACATTTTGCTAAATTAAAACTTTTTTTGAATTAACCCACAAAAAAGTGTGTGAGGACGTCCGTTAGCATGTTCTCTGTCATTTCCCAAATTTTTAAGACAAAATATTTATTATATTAGAAAAAAGCCGGGGTAACCTAAAACTGGTAAAATCGACAATTATCTATGTATCACATGCCCTTAACCTGCATTATTTATGCAAAACATTAATTTGAAGTTGAAAAATGTTTTAAAGCTTATTATTTCTGAAAAACGAATTCTATATATATCAAACAGAGAATTTTATTCGAAAAAGGATAAATATTGTTTTTTCAATTTAAATTATTCATAACATGTAAATGTTAATTATTGATAATATTCTACAGTTAGGTGAAAATAATAAGGTTTTTTAATACATGTAAAATGTAAGATAAATTATTTTAAGAAGAAGGCCAAAAATTTAAAATTAGCTATTATACATTATTTATAACGGATAAAGTTTCGAATAGCTGAATGCTCCTATTTTCTTCAAACTCCGTAAACTTATGCATTTTGACGCACTTTTCACGAATCTAATAGTGCAAATTTCCGACAAGGCTATTTTCATAATGAAACCATAAAAAACCCATAAAAATCCTGTTTTTTGCGTTTATCTAAGCCAATATGCGAAATTTCGCAAAATGTTTAAAACAAAAGACGCAGATCCCATTAAGGTTCATATTTTGTATAGACATTTTTTCCTGCGAGCAATATAGATTTTCATGAAAAAAAAACATAACAGTGCAAACAAAAGTTACAAAAGTTTCAGTTATTTTATAAATTTACGGATATTTTCTGTAACAGTCACAGACTTTTTGATTATATTTTACAAATTGAAGATGTTAATTTGACTAAAAAGTTTAGTAAATGTTACAGAAAATATCCGTAAGTTTATAAAATAATTGAAAATTTGGTAAACTCTGCAGCCAATTCTTTAATCTTTAGAAAAAATATATGCTGCACTTGTTTTAACAGAAAATCCTGTAACCTTAGCGAACTTTTTATCTGCGTACAGGCTTATATCTGTGATCAATCACAGGGTTTGGCTTCCCGCCACCCACTAGACTTTGGAAAGGACTAGTGGTTTGGCCCACACTATTTCCGTGACAAGTCACTGGGGGTGCCCTCCCACCCCCACGTAACGTTTGAAAAGGGTATATGTTTGACCAAAATTATATTTACTGTCAATCACAGGAGTACCATCTCACCCTCATTAGAAGTTAGAAAGGGGTATGAATTTCATTATCATTAATTCTGTGACAAGATACGAGGTGTTTTCAAAAAATAAGGTGACTTTATGGTTTTCTCAAAAAATATTCATTTATTCCTCAATATTTATGTTGTTCCCTTTAAAGTAATCCCCCTTAGATATAATACACTTGTGTCAACGCTTTTTCCAATCATCAAAGCACGTCTGATAATCATTTTGTTCTATAGCCTTGAGTTCTTTCAGCGATGCAGTTTTTATCTCCTCAATCGTTGAAAATCGATGTCCTTTCATAGGTCTCTTCAGTTTTGGGAATAGAAAAAAGTCACTGGGGGCCAAATCCGGTGAATATGGAGGCTCAGGCATGACTGTGCTGCTGTTTTTGGTCAGAAAATCTTTCACAAGCAACGCTGAATGAGCAGGTGCATTATCGTGATACAAAAGCCACGAATTGTTTTTCCAAAGTTCCAGACGTTTTTTGCGTATCGCCTCTCGCAAACGGCATGGCATGAGCCAACCGATATGCCAACATATTCAGCAACTTCTCTGGTGGTAATTCGGCGATTTTTTAACACTATTTCTTCCACTGATTAAACGTTTTCATCAGTTGTTGACGTGCTGGGACGTCCAGTGCGAGTTTCGTCTTCGACATCCTCTCGGCCTTCTTGGAACAGCTTGTACTACTTATACACATTTTTCTTACTCAGAGTAGACTCACCGTATTCAACTGTCAACATTTCGAGAGTTTTAGAGCACTGGATTCCATTTTTAACACAAAATTTAATGCAAACTCTTTGCTCCATTTTTTTTCGAAAGAAGAAAATCGCCGAGCACACCAAACCCATCTAACCTTTTACGCCTCTGCCAGAAAAACAACACGAGCTATATAGTCAAAACTGTGAACATAAGATCGTGACGAGTGTACCAACACAACAAAACAAAAAATTAAAAACTTGAATGTACGTAACCCGCGAAAATTGAAAAGTAATCAGCGCAAATTACGAGGTGTGTTCAAAAAGTAAGGTGACTTTTCAATTTTCGCGGGCTACGTACATTCAAGTTTTAAATTTTTTGTTTTGTTGTGTTGGTACACTCGTCAACATCATATTTTCACAGTTTTGACTGTATAGCTCGTGTTGTTTTTCTGGCAGAGGCGTAAAAGGTTAGAAGGGTTTGGTGAGCTCGGCGATTTTCTTCTTTCAAAAAAATGGAGTAAAGAGTTTGCATTAAATTATGTGTGAAAAATGAAATCCAGTGCTCTCAAACTCTTGAAATGTTGAAAGTTGCATACGGTGAGTCTACTCTGAGTAAGAAAAATGTGTATAAGTGGTACAAGCTGTTCCAAGAAGGCCGAGAGGATGTCAAAGACGAACCTCGCTCTGGACGTCCCAGCATGTCAACAACAGATTAAAACGTTCAAGCAGTGGAAGCAATGGTGTTGAAAAATCGCCGAATTAACATCAGAGAAGTTGCTGAATTGGCATATCGGTTGGCCTCAGTGGAAGCGCCCTGAGTCTCCAAGACCGAAAAAAGCACTTCCACGTCGGTCAAATGTGAAGATTTTGCTCACTGTCTTCTTTTTTTACCGTGGCGTAGTGCATCAGGAATTCTTACCACAAGGTCGTACGGTCAAGAAGGAATATTACCTTCAAGTTATGCGCCGTGTGCGAGAGGCGATGCGCAAAAAACGTAAGGAGCTTTAGAAAAACAATTCGTGGCTTTTGCATCACGATAATGCACCTGCTCATTCATCGTTGCTTGTGAAAGATTTTCTGACCAAAAACAGCATCGCAGTCATGCCTCAGCCTCCATATTCACCGGATTTGGCCCCCAGTTACTTTTTTCTTTTCCCAAAACTGAAGAGACCCATGAAAGGACATCGATTTTTAATGACTGAGGAGATAAAAACTGCATCGCTGAAAGAACTCAAGGCTATACCACAAAATGATTATCGGAAATGCTTCGATGATTGGGAAAAGCGTTGGCACAAGTGTATTATATCTGAGGGGGATTACTTTGAAGGGGGCAACATAAATATTGAGGAATAAATGAATATTTTTTGAGAAAACCATAATGTCACCTTATTTTTCGAACACACCTTGTATATACGTGTACGGAGTTTAAATAAAATCTGAGAATTCAGCTATTCGGAACTGCACCCATTTATTTTACATATTTATGTCTATCAGATATAATGATTTGTTAATCTATTCAACTCGTTTTAAAATTGTTATATACGATCAGTTTTTTGAAAAAAAGTTAAATTTGTTGAGCGATCTGGTTCTTTGTTTAACCTACCGATTTCTCGTGTTTTTCATCTATACATCTTTATTTAAAATAGTACCGTTTGTCGTAGTTTTTATTATTAATATTTAAACTGTTTTGAGACAGTTTTTCAAGATGTTTTCCCTCTTCTAAAGAATTCATCGTTTTTCCTTGTTTAAAAAAACGTCCCTTTTTTCCCGTTTTTTTGCTTCAATATGAACTAAATTAAGAAAAACAACAGTAAAAACCAAATATTTTTGGTTATTATTTTACAAAGAAAATTTCGAACGCTACGGGGTTCAAAGCCTTCACCTGTGTTTGAATCTATCAACTAACATTTGGAAGTCTTAGCCTTTTTTACTCTATACCTATAGAATTAAAAGTCAATGAAAAAACCATGTACATATGACACCGCTGGAAAAAGTTAAAAAAAAATCTTTTAACTCTTTTTTTTATTAATTTTTATAATATTATACAAATTCATATAGATGTAGAATAAATTGACTGTTAACAGAAGTATAAATGAATAATTTAATTTGATCAAAGTTACAGAGTTTCGCAGCATAAGCGCCAATATTTGGCACAACAAAAAGGCATAGACGCCAACATTTGTTTTCAATAATTTTTTGCAAACATTTTTTTTCAAAATTTTTTTCCTGCACTTGAAAATTTTTTTTGTTCGAAAATAGTATATTAAGTAGCAAGTAGTAGGGCGTCGGCGAATACTGATATCCGTAGACTATCACAAGTACTGTAAATATTGCCGTCACCATGAAAAGACGATGCTCTTCTCCATGGCACGTACAGTATATTTCTTTAGTAGAAACGCGCAAAATGGAAAGCGTATTCTGCGGATGGGAAAATAAATATAATTTTTCTTTTCAAGTCGGCGAATCAAGAGCACTAAAAAGAAAATGTGGCACGTACCCATTGTTACATTTACGTTCTTACATTGTACGATACTTACATTTTCTAACATTTTGGATAATTTTTCTATTGTGAAAACAACCTTAAACAAACGAGAAAGTCAGAGCGGTTGGAGCTGTCAATTCACATACCGCTAGCTTCCACCATTTTTTACTGTTCGCCATTCGAATACGCATGCGCCTCCATTTTGTTTCTAGTATAGAATGTTGGACTTAATACCCTACCACCACTTTCTTCTTCGAGGTCCAACATTATAAGTATATACAGGTCCACGCACGCCGCTTGAAAAGAAAGAGCTTAGGTTCAATACGCGAGCAGTAGAACATGCATCTTTTGTGCGCCTAACGTGAAGACCCTTGTTAGTGAAAAGCGACCAGTGATTGACACCCTGGATAAATTTATTTATTTATTACAAAATTTAGTTTACATCAAAATGCGAATAAAGGCTTATCCTTCATTTACAGCATGCTTAAGTATGAAGTTGCATATAATTAATTATGTTCACGGAGGATAATTTTCAAAGCAGTGTATCACAGGTGTCACTAACGCTTCCACTTGTATGCCGCACGCAAAACATCAATAATTATTAATAAGAAATGTAAACATTGCTGCCATCAGGCTTTTAGTATTAAAAAACAATTCCTTCACTTATACTTACAAAGAGCTCGTAAGTGAAGCATCTCAAACAGTGAAAATCTAAATCTCGTACTTTTGAAAACTAAGAGTGTCA
Source organism: Belonocnema kinseyi (assembly GCF_010883055.1). NCBI lineage: Eukaryota > Metazoa > Arthropoda > Insecta > Hymenoptera > Cynipidae > Belonocnema > Belonocnema kinseyi. The sequence goes on from NC_046660.1 coordinate 132,893,496, forward strand.
CTAAGTGGGTCACTAACCACAAAAACGTGGTTTCTAACGATTATATTTTTGTATTTACTTTACCTGATTTTTTTCGTGTAATATTTCCTTTTATACGTTTTAGAACATTTTAAAACTTTTGACGATGATATCAAATGTCATTTTTAATAAGCATTTAAAATTTGTACTTCATTTAGCTAAGTTTACAGAGGGAGTGAGTAACCTATTATTTTTCTAAGCATTTTCTACGAATTAAAAACTCTATTATTTTGTATTACAGTTTATAATGTAATTTAGGATCCTATAACTTTCAAACCAAGCTATTTTAGAAGATTTTTATTGCTTTTAACACTTTTACGTGCTTACTAAATTTTATAAAAAATGAAGTGAGCCTAAATCTTAACGGTAACGTAACGAGAGCCTATTATTCGTAGAATCCATCGATATTTAAGTCTTCCCTTAAAAGAGCTTCTTCTGCTTTGTATTCGTCCTTATTGAACAATTTGATTTAAAGGTATTTGAAATGTCCTTTAGCCCAGCAGTACATTTCTCTAGCATTTAAAATTTGATTGTGAAAACGGAGTCTAAAGTTTGTCTTAGCAGTCGCCCTTTTCAGAATGCCACCAGTGCTATCACAACCCAGGTGGAAATATCGGTAGAGTTCTGGAGTTCACCGCCGGCGCAGTACTGGGCCAGTACTGCCCACCAGTACAGACAGCCGGTGGTGCGCCCAGTACTGGCAGAACGTTGGCTGCACGAACGGGGCGGCACTATACGCTGTTTGCCTTAAAATTTTGAATTTCAGTTGTTTTAAAAAATTTTGAAAATCCTATAACTCTGGGAATTTTTTTATCGAAAAAAATCATTAGGATAAATTATGTGTCCATTTGAATACTACTCGTATAAATATCCGTAGATAGAATTTTCTAATTCAGAAAAAAAGTGGTCTCAAAAATTTTCAAAAGGCGCTCACTTTATGAATTTGTATAAAAAATGTCTGGTTAATGAACTCGTCCTT
>NC_046660.1:132894592-132897298 GCF_010883055.1 Belonocnema kinseyi
ATGTCGAAAAAAATTTGAAAGGACCGTTCGACCATGTAGAAAGACTTGCTGGCTCTCTAAATTTTGACCATATAACTTTGACCATACATTTTTCTCCGTGTTTGCATAGATTTCTTTGTTGCATTTTTTAAGACGTTGAAATAAATTGTCAAAATATAAATAAATATAAATTTTAACATTTTTCGAATTTATAAGTTATAAAAAGATTTAATAATGAAAAAAACTTTAAATAAATGTTTTCTTTAAATTTTACTAAGTCGATTCAGAGGAATAGGATTTGCACTTTTTTTGTTCTCGTTGGGGGATTTTTAGAAGGAAGAAAAGTCGCGTATTCATAGGAATACAAATTATTAATTTTTCTGAATTCAACGCTTGTTACCGGGTTGTCGAGTTTTTGCATCCGTTACCTCAATTTCTAAACAATAATTCAAAATACGCAGAAAAATTTGATCTCAAGTTTAAATATTACCTACCTCAGAAAGTGCTTAATACTTTATTTTCTTTCTTGACATAAAAATACTTCAAAATCTGAAGAAAAAAAAATTCTGTAAATAAAAGTCGAGTGCAAGAACTTTAAAGTTGAAAAATAGTTGCCTTGCGCGCGCCACGGCTCAGCAATTAATTTTTAAGAGAATTGTGGTTTGCTTTTTTTAAATTTGTTTACAGAGAAACAATATATAAACAAATATAGTGACAAAATTGACTATTTTAGCTTTGTGAATTGTTATCTCAAGAAAAAATACAGATAGAAACTCATTATCAGCCGGGATTAGTTAGTGTTTTTTTATCATATAAAAAATCGTTTATTTTACGCTAGTTGCTAATATTTTTCATATGAGTCATAATTTGTAACATAAAAATTAGCATGAGTTAACAACTATTGTTTTTATAAACCTTTCTACAAACAAATTCTTATGAAGGAGTTTTTCTCATAGCTGAATTGATTTTTCTGAACAAAAGTGATTCACAATTGTCTTTAAAGCCATTTATATACTTTAAGCTTTATCAAACATAAACAATATAGATTGTTTATAACATTTTTGTTAAACAAGTCTCCTAATCGGCCGGTTCCTCGTAGAAAAAAATGTTTTTTTCTTCAATAATTATTAGAGTGACATTTATTGCGGTGACTAACCAAAGAAAATTAAATAAAGAATCATTTATATACTTGTTATAAACAGTTTTTTTAACAAAACTCTGATTTCTTTTTTTTTACATGCAAAAAGGACGGTTTTCCGCTGACATTATCCGACAATAAACTAACAGTGATTCTAAAATTGGATATGGGACATTAAATAATAATTTGCGTAATTGTTAATAACAATTTTAAATAAATGCGTGACAATCTTCCGCTGGTCGTACAAAAAGTTATTTTTTCTTCAATCATTTTTGTGGTAATCTTATTTGTGTTATTGAATCAATGAAAAATTAATACTTATAATAATAATGAGATTATTATAAAAAACTTAAAATAAATAAATTACGATTATGCATATAAAAATGGTTACATCACGGTCTGCCCACTCACATAGAAAAGTGGTGAACGGATTATAGTAATTGCTATGTCTCCTAGGCGGCGCTCGTGTGAATTCAGAATTCGAAATGAACTTGAACAGACGATAGAAGTTCTATCGTTTGCTCACGTTTGCTCAAGTTCACTGTAGCTGCAAGAATAATATTTTTTTGTGTGATGAACTTGGATTCACCATGTATTTTTACCGATAAGACAAACTACAAATGGAATCAAATCAAATCGATCATCGATCAAATGCAATAAAATGTTAAAGTCTGTTGTAATCGTTCTGATAGAACGACAATCAAACGTTAAAGTCTGTTGGAATCTTTCTATGATAGATCGATTGCAACAGACTTAAACATTTGATTGCATTTGATCGATGATAGATTTTATTTTGTTCAATTTTTGGTTTGTTTTATTGGTTATTATTATTCATGTATTTATTTCAGAAAGAGAAGTCAACATAACCTATAAATTAGGGTGAGAAGGGAAGGAGGGGGGGTCGTTACTGTAGGCAATAGTTCTTGCTACGCCCCCTAGATGGCGCTGATCGCACATTTTGCCACAGTCTATGAGTACCCCCCCCCCCCAAATACATTAGAGTGGGCACACCGTGGGTTACATGATTTCTCTTGCGAGAGCGCATGCGAGAGATGTCCACCTAGCGGCGAACCTGGAACTATACTTTTTAGTTGACAGTCACTTATTCTTCATTTGTTTTTCATGAAGTTACGTACGAAACAAATGAAATATAACTGACTTCTAAATACGCAAGTACAGCGTTATTGCACCTTATTTTCACTTACAACACAATTTTTATAAATCAATTTAGCAAAATTTTTCAACGCGCATTATAATAATCAATGACCTTATAGGTAGAAAAACACATGTAACCAGCTTGTTGCCACTTTGTAAACTCTTCCCTGAAAATCTTGGTCAAATCTCCCCAATATTAGTTCATGCGTTCAATGTCATACAGATTTTAGTAATAACTGTTTCATTATTCCAACTTATACAAAATCATTACACTACTTTGTAAAGAATAACGCGATATATGATTACTGTACGAATTTTGATTACAAGAGTAGATAAATCCTTACACAGTTGGAAAAAAATTAAATTATTGAACGCCAATTTCTGCCAATTGTCGAATCTTGGGCTTAGTTTAGTCTCCAACTTTCCCCTGGACT
>NC_046660.1:132897398-132900754 GCF_010883055.1 Belonocnema kinseyi
TGTGGTTTATGGTGGTAGATGGACGGTAAAGGTGTTATAACTGTTTTACAGAAAAATAGTCAAAAGTTTAATAATTGGGACAAATTTTTATATTTCCTAACGGAAAGTTCTTTATTTGTTGAATATTCGTCTTTCTAGTTGAAAATTTCATAATTTCAGTTGAAAATTCATCCCTCTGGTTAAAAAATTTATTATTTTTTTGAAAATTCTTTTTTTTTCGGAAATTCAACTATGACATTTTTGGTAGAAAATTAATTTTTTCAATTAAAGTGTGATCTTTTTAGTTAAAAATCTAACTAATTGTTGAAGCATTTAGGGATTTGGTTAAAAATTCGTCTTTTTTAGTAAAAAATAAATCTTCTTGTTTGAACATTCATCTTGATGATTTAGAATTCAACCATTTTTCTGACCATTTTTTTCAAAATTAATTTATTGATGTAAAAATTTAACTTTCCATTTTTGGTTAAAAATTTATTAATATTTTTAATTGCAATCTGTTTTGTTAGAGAACTCATCTATTTTTTTTAATTACACTTCATTAAGTTCAAAATTATTTTTTGAACTAAAAACTGAGCTATCTCATTTTTCGTCAAATATTAAGTTAATAATTGAAGCTTTATCTGTTTCGGCTTAAAACGAACCTTTTAAATGGAAAATTCAACTAGTTTCTTCAAATTTCTCTTTATAAAAATTAATTTCTATAATGGTAAAATCTACTTATATTACCTTTGGTTAAAAAATGATATTTTTTAGATTAAAATCATGTATTTGTTTGAAAGTTTCTAGATTTTGTAAAAAAATTCGTAATTTTTTGTCGAAAAGTAATATTCTTCTTTGAAAATTAATATTTTTCATTAAGGATTCAGTTATTTAAAAAAATTCCTTTTCAGTTTGTCAAAAACAAATTTCTTTTTAAAAAACTTGAAAATTGACCCTTTTCACTTAATAATTTAATTTTTTAATTATTCTGTTTTGGTGGAGAATTAATCCTTTTGGTTAAATGTCCACGTTTTGAAACCCCTTGAATCCGAAAAACAGGTTTTCACGAATGTGTCTGTCTCACTGTGGGTGCGTGTGTCCGTAGATTTTTAGTTTGTCAGCATGATGACTTTCGAAAGAATTGACAGATTGAATTGGTCTTTGGTATAATCTTTTAGTGTCCTAAAGTAAAGGTCAAGTTTGTTAGCCAGCCATTTTGGGTGGAAATTTAAAAAGTGAGTGTATTTTGAAAATTTTTGAGACCACTTTTTTCAAATTTTAAAAATTGTCTGCACGGATATTCATAATATTCAATCAGACGAACAATTTATCCTCATGACTTTTTTTATGAAACAAAAATTTACCACAGTTATAGCAATTACAAAATTTCAAAATACACACGAAAATCAACATTTTAAGCCAAATAACGCATTATATGTGCGTTATATATAATGCCTTATATATAATGCATTATACATAATGCCCACAAGATTGTTTAAATACTTTTTTCATTTTTCTTAAAAACTTGTAAATTAAAATTTTGACAGAATAAAAAAAGAATGAAAAATAAAAAATTACATTTTGCGGTTAAAGTGTTAAAATGGGTGAAAAGATGACTGATCAACAATTGTGTATTTCAAAAATATCTACAAATTTGCTATGGATAACTTTTTGATAGAATCTGTATTTTGTGTTTTAATCTTGAAACACGATATTAACAATAAAAGATCAGCTTGCTGCGTGGGCACATTCTCATCACAACTTATGTTTTTTAATTTTCCTATTCGTCTTGTGTGTGGGTTTAATAATGGTTGAAAGCGCTTAAGTTGCATAATATAGCATGAGTTAAGGATATTCCAATATAAGACAATATATTCGTTTTTTTCTATGTCATTTTTTCAATTCGGAAATTTATGATAATTTTACTAAAATTCATAATTTGTTGATTAATCTTATGATTTTGTAAACAAATCTAATAAAAAAAGCATTATTTGGGCGCTTGTCGAGCGAAAAATTCGGTTTTTTCACTGGCAATCTTTTCAGTTGGGAACTTCATGACAATATCAGCAAAATTCATAATTTTTGTATTAATTTTAAGATTTTTTAAAAACAAATTTAATAAACAAATGCATTATTTGGTCATCTATCGACGGAAAAATTATTTTTTGTTTCAATATCAGACTTTTAATTGGGATCTTCATAATAAATTCGGAAACATTCATGATGAGTTGACACATTTTATGATTTTTAAAAACAAAGTTAATAAACAAATGCATTATTCGGGTATCTTTGGACGAAAAAATTAGTTTTTTTCGATTTCAGCCATTTTAATTGGGAATTTCGTGATGATATCAGCAACATTCATAATGGATTGATAAATTTTATATATTTTTAAAAACAAATTTAATAAACAAATGCATTATTCGAGCATCTGTGGATGGAAAATTAATTTTTTTCGACATCCTAACTAATACTGTTGACATAGAAAAAAATGAATTTTTCTGTAAACAAATGCCTGATGAATGCATTTGTTTATCTAATTTGTTTACAGAAATAATAAAATTTATCAACTTATTATGAATGTTGCTGAAACTCTTATTAACTTCCCATCTGAAAAGACTGGCATTGAAGAAACCGAATTTTTCTGCCGACAAATGCCCGAAGAATGCATTTGTTTAAAAGATCATAAGAATAATAAAAAATTATGAATTTTGCTGCAAATATCATAAAGTTCCGAATTTTAAAAAATGTATATCGAAAAAAAAAAATTTCTGTCGAGAAATGCCTGATTACTGCATTTGTTCATAAAATGTCTCTAGCAATATAACTAGAAAATATTATGATTATGGAAAATCATTTAAAAAAATTTTTCGAAAAATAATTTGTTTATTAAATATTCCGTTCCTTAATATATATATAATATAAAAATTTATCATAAGGACAACCGCAGGATTTCGCCGGGAGCGGGTGCTAATCTGAAAAATTGCACCCGCTTCCAGCGAAATCGCGGTAAAATTTCAGCCATAACCACGTCTCACAACCGTGAGATAGGTGGCTACAGTCTGTAAAGGAATTAATACGACGATCCAGCAAAAGCCTCGTGGATCCTAAGAACACGGAGCGACCCAAGGACAACCGCCTTCTGCATTTTTCCCGCAAGTTTTCTAGCATATTGTTGACACGCAGGGATGCTTTTTAGGCTATTAGCAAGTGAAAGCTTGGCACCTCTAAGAGCGCTGATGATAAGGACGATCAGTTTAACAGAATATTCCGGTTACAATCGTTGCAACTCCCTTATAAGGTCTCGATACCTCTCTTTCTTTTCATTTTCCTTGGCTATGATGTTTTTGTCAGCTGGTGCCGAAAATTCGATAACG
>NC_046660.1:132900854-132901917 GCF_010883055.1 Belonocnema kinseyi
TTACTATTTTTCGTTGAAAATTACCAATTGTTGAAAATTAAAATTTTGAGGTTGATATTTCAAGTATATTTCAAAAAATTCATCTTTATGGTTCAAAAATTCGATTATTGCGTTAAAGATAAATATATATTTTTTAATTCAACCACTTGATTGAAAATTAATCTTTCAGTTGAGGAATTCAGCAGATTTCTAAATTATTCAAATTTTTCAATTTAAAACTCAACTCTCCTGTTAAAAATTTGTCTTATGGTTGAAAATTTATTTCATCTGGTTGAAAGTTAAAATATTTTGTTGCAAATGCAATATACTGGGACTTGAGATCTTATGCAATCCAAGCAACTTTCTTTAAAATATTACGCTCCGTATTTTTGAAAGCCTTCTACTTAATTCTATCCCTAAAATAAAAATGAAAATTACCGTATAGCTACTTTTTATTCTATTAAAGATTCCGTTCTCCTACCTGACGAAAATTCAACAGCGGCTTATAAGTATTTACAACACAACGTAGGCACTTTTGAAGAGCAAAAGGAAAACTGGCGATCATGTATTTCCGAGCGAGCAGAATTTTGAAGGACAAACGAAATATTTGATTACATCAAGCTCTTTCCGGCTTTGCGAGTACAGTTTGGATACAAACTGCTTTTGCAAGATTTTGATGAAAAGTACTTAGGATAAAGAAATGCATTGTACACAGTGTGGAATAATCTTGCATCAGCTGTTTTAAAGATTGGCATCAGGAAAGGACATTTCCCAGAAACTGCACTTGCTGATTCAAATGGTATGTAAAATACATAATATTTAAAATTTTATGAAAGTTTTTCAATCTATTTCTTATATTTCTCAATGATAATATTGATTGAAATTTTAGTAACTTTATTTTGACGAATTTTATTTTTATATTGCTCTATACTAAATATATTTTATTTGAATCTTTTATATTTAAAAGTGTTCACTTTTGAAATTTTAAATTTTACTGAATAATTTAATTCTGAATAATGTCAATTTAAATCTACTATAATCTTTTCAAATCATTAGCAGTATTTTTAAATCTGTACAGTTTATT
>NC_046660.1:132902017-132910804 GCF_010883055.1 Belonocnema kinseyi
TCCAAACCGACCCTTCACAATGATCCGTTCAGCCAGCTTCAGATGACCGAGAAAACGATTTGAGACAATCGAGACGTCTTTCTCAGATTGTCGATTTAGACGACTTATTTTTATTTTCTAGAGATAGCCGCTTTAGCCATATCCAAGAGCTGTCCTACAGTCGACCCTGCAATATGATCTGTCTGCACATTTATATGGACAAACAGACCTTCCATTTTTCTCCGTGAATGTGTGAATTTAAATAGTTCTACTTGTAGAGAGGCAGAATTGAATTGGTGAGAATTAAAATGTCAGAATATACATTCCGCATGAAGGAATTAAAACAACTTATCACACATATTTTATGAACTTATTAGAAGGAATTAAATAAAATAAAAATATGGCCACTTCCGAGGTATAAAAAATATCTCTGTGAGGTGTGTTACTGGTACAATTAGAAGGCATTAAATATATTGAAAACACGTTCTCTTTGGGAGAATAGAAAACTGTGTGGCAGTCGCTATGGAAATAGAAGTGAATAAGTTTGGGAGGTATCTTATTCTTATTGTGGCACTTTAGGCACATGAAAAAATTGCGCATTCAAAATAATAGAATAATCTTCACTTTTCCGATGAAATCTGAAAATATTAATTTTTGATGTAAAGATTTGGAAACACCAAATCAAACCATTCTTCGACCGACTGTGCAATAATGAATCGTAGAAAAATTATTTCTTCAGTCTTACGGCCACGGCAAAATAAAAACAAATTAGAGCTATCAATTCAACTCCATTTATTTTTAGAAAAAAAATTAAAACTTCGACGTTTCGGCGTCACTGCGTGCCTTTTTCAGTGTATCTAAGTAATAATTATAATGAGCTAATACATCATAAAAATAAATATAAATAGTTTTAAAAAAGTTATTATTTATGAGTAAAAAATATTCCAAAAATAAGACCTTAATTTAAAAGGATTTGTAAGCGAAACAACAATCATTCTAATTCTGAAGTCAATGCGTGTAAATTTTTTTGTGTCATAATTAAAAATAGTTTATACATTATTTAAGTCTAAAAAAAGTAAGACTCCAAACAATTATTGAGGATGAGTAAAAAGAGAAAGCCTCATAAAATTGAAGAGGCTTTTTTCAGCGTAAAAACTACATTATTAACGATTATGAAACCGTTCTAAGTATTTCGAAAACAGCGAGGAACATATGAATAGAAGATAAATAAGGCGGTAAATCGTTGATGAAGATAAAGTCAGTATATAAAGTGAAATACATTGATTGGCCAAGTTTCCATAGAATAACTGATGAGGAAGCGCGAACTTGAATTAAATTTAAAGATATAGAGAAACATTTTTTTGTAACTAAAATAAGTTGACATCAATTAATTATGCTTTGGTAAATTTTATCATTAATTAAATTTTCATCTTGTAAATGAACAAAAGTATTTCCAAATTTGTTTATGAATATAGATTCAATAATACGTCTTTGATAAGTATTTTTTTCAGTATCTAATATTTCAATATTACTGAAGTCGAAATCGAAATAGTGGATAGAATTCCAAGAGTGTTGTGACAAGCCTGTATTGAAATTCCCACTTGTTCAATCTTTTTTATGTTCGGCAATTCTAGTTTTTAATCTCCCCCCAGTTTCACCTGTATAAACTTTATTACAACATTTGCATTTTATCATATAAATAACACTAGAAAAATTTTCAATGCTATCCCTATCTTTTTTCTTTAATAAATAGTTATCTAAACTGTTAGTGCTTTGGAAATAAACATTTATATTACATTTTTTTAATGAACTTCGTAAACGTTCAGAGAGACCTTGTATATACGGTAACGTAACTTTTAAATCAAATTTATTGTAAGTATCAATCCATTTATTTTTATTTTTAGTACTGTTATAAATTTCATGCAGACGCTCAGCGATCATATCATTAATTAAAGGAAGCGGATAGTTGTTAGATACTAATGTTTTTTTTAGTTGAATTAAATTTTCTTTTCTATACTGCACGTCACTCAAAAATTGCTATGATATACTACCTTGATCAAAAAGTTCCCGGAATTTATTTTTATAATTAAAAATACTCAATTTTCGGTATGCCCATCAGTGCCGTTTTCGATTTTTGTATTATCTCCGATCGGCTGCCAAAACGCGTCCCGCGTAGTGGTTTTTTCAGTCGATCGAACAAAAAAAAGTTCACAGGGAGCTAAATATGGCGAATTTGATAGCTGCGGTATTGTATTAGTTGAGTTTTTGGTGAGAAATTCACGGATAATGATGGCATTGTGCGACAACACATACGTTGTTGCAAAATTAAATCCATTGCAAAAATCGAAATTCGCAAAAAAAAAACAGATTCACTGAAAATTGCGTTACATTTACAAATATCAAGCTGGAAAGCTGAAATTCGCAGGGAATATTGTTAAAAGGTGTGAAAACCTACAGAAATGAAAAAAATGTGAATCGGACAGCAGGGGGCGCCACACGGTGATGATTTCGGGAACTTTTTGATCAAGGTGGTAGTTAAGATATCTTTTATACAAGATGGGTGTGAAATCTAATAAATCCAGAGCCCTTTTTTCAACATCTTGTGATACTAAATCAGAAACTACCGGAGATAAGGGTGAATCCATGGGACAACCTGATATCTGTTTATAGAATTTGTCATTGAAAGAGAAAACAGTGCCATTGAAAACAGTTCCAGTGGCTATTAATAGTTCATTCTTAGTTATTTTTGTTAAATTATGATTTACGATAAGCTTTTCTTCGATACAATCTAAAGCAAGATCGAAGGGAATGCTATCAAACATCGACACAACATCTAAGGAAACTATTGAGTGAATTTTAGGTACAATAATGTTTTTTAGAATATCTTTAAGTTCCCAACTACTTTTTAAAAAAGAACTAGTGTTTTGTGAAACTGGTTTAAAAATATTACTATAGAAATGTATTTCGCTAAATTGTAAGTAGGAGAACCAACTGTCGAAACAATTAATCTCCAATTTAATTCAGGCTGATGTACCTTTGGAAGAGCATGAGCTTTTGCCATAACACTATTGTGAGTTTTTAACCTGTATGAACATTGATCGTTAATCAATCTTTTTTTCTCATATCTAATGAATATGTCATTACATTTATTTTCTAATGTTGGAACCATACTTGTTTTTATATTTTGATATAGAATATTATTCTTAAGAATATTTTTAACAGTTTTATTATAGTCATCTCTATTAGCTGCAACGGTTTGACTTCCCTTGTCTGCTTTTACAAAAATTAAATCTTGACGTTCTTTTTGAAAATTTTCACCTAACAAGACTGATTTTTCTAAATTTTTAAATTTATTTATGTTTTTATGATTTGCAACTACTTGAGTAACAGTTTTTCAAATATTAAGTTTTACATCCTCTTTCATAATATTTTTTATAGAATTTTTAATATTTGCAATCAAATTATTAACAGGAATTTTATTCGTATTTGAAGGAACATTTAAATTGTTACCCAAAGCTAAAATTTCGTCAACCTCATCAGGAATTTCAACATTTGATAAATTTTTAAACATCTATTTAATCTAAAATTTTTAATATTGCTATTGAAAATTAAAAACCTACTCTTCAGTAAATCAAACTTTTTAATACAATCTTCACGTTTTATATATTTCAAATTTTGGAGACTTCACTCTTGTGAATCAAAAAACTTATTAATAGAGCCATCAGATATAACTCTCAATAAACGATGTTTTAAGTAATTTGAATAATGACTTAATTTTTGAATATTTGTTACTAAGTGTTCAATTTCTAATCGTAGACATTTTGTTTGCAACTTAAATTTAGTTTTTTGAAACTTAGAATTCAAATTATAATTTAAATTGTGTATATTATACTTGCTTAAGTGTTGTTGAAAATGTGCTGGTATTAAGGCATCATTTCGACACCTGCTTAAAAAAGTACGTTGTTCTTTCAGAATAACTAATCTTCTGTTGGTATGTATCCAATATGCAATTTGTTTTCTTGTGGCAACTCCATACTTCGCACAGATGCAATGTAAATAACCCATGTGGACCAGAACGTTGCTGACTGCGTGTATGATGTAAAGATTTGGAAACACCAAATCAAACCATTCTTCGACCGACAATGCAATAATGAATTGTAGAAAAATGATTTCTTCTGTCTTACGACCGTAAATAAATGTAATGAAAAAGTCATTAGATGGGAGAAAAAAAATTGATTAATGATCAATGTTCATACCGGTTAAAAACTCACAATAGTGTTGTGGCAAAAGCTTATGCTCTTCCCGAGGTACATAAGCCTGCATTAAATTGGAGATTGTTTCTACAGTTGTTTTGCCTACTTACAATTTATCCAAATACATTTCTAATATTTTCAAACCATGTTCACAAAACAATCGCTCTTTATCCAAAAATATTTGGCAACTTGAAGATATTCTAAAAAATATAGATGAAACTGGGAGAAGATTAAAAACTAGAATTGCCGAACATAAAAGAGATTGTACAATTGGGAATTTAAACACAGGCTTGTCACAATACGCTTGGACTTCTAATGACTATTTCGATTTCAAATTCAGCAATATTAAAATATTAGCCACTGAAAAAAATAGTTATCAAAGACGTATTATTAAATATATATTCATAAACAAATTTCGAAATATTTCTGTTAATTTACAAAATGAAATTTTAAATATTAATAAAATTTACCAAAGCAGAATTAATTAATGTCATCTTATTTTAGTTACAAAAAAATGTTTCTTTAAATCTTTAAATTTAAATTAATTAAAATTAAAATTAATTAAAATTAAAGTTCACGCTTCCTCGTCAGTAATTTTGTGGAAACTTGGCCAATCATTGTATTTCACTTTATATACTGACTTTATCTTCATCATCGATTTACCGCCTTAATTATCTCCTAGTCATATGTTCGTCGTTGTTTCCAAAACACTTAAAACGGTTTCATAATCGTTAATAATGTAGTTTTTATGCTGAAAAAAGCCTCTTCAATTTTATAAAGCTTCCTCTTTTTGCACATCCTCAATAATTGTTTGGAGTCTTACTTTTTTAGACTTTAATAACGTATAAGCTATTTTTAATTACGACACAAAAAAATTGACACGTATTGACTCCAAATTTGGAATCATTGTTGTTTCGCTTACAAATGGTTTTAAACTAAGGTATTATTTTTGAAATATTTTTCACTCATAAATAATAACTTTTTGAAAACTATTTATATTTATTTTTATTGTGTATTAGCTTATTATAATTATTATTTAGAAACTCTGAAAGAGGCACGCAGTGATGCCGAAACGTCGTCGAAGTTTTAATATTTTTTCTAAAAATAAATGGAGTTGAATTGATAGATCTAATTTTCTTTTATTTTTCCGTGGCCGTAAGACAGAAGAAATCATTTTTCCACAATATTTATTATTCTCTATTCTACGCTTATCACCGGGAAGCGCTCGAAACCGCGTAGAAATATCGTCCACCCGGGAAAGCTTATCCATCAAAAAATGGCTGAAATGTAAAACAAAATATACCTTCATCTTCATCATGACCCGGCCGACAAATTTTTCTCATTTAGCTTTTTTATTCGAAAATTATTACTCAAGATAAACAATAAAAACTTAGACAATTTTCCGATAAAAACTCGATGTTTTGTAAAACACAATTCGCCATTATTCGGCCTATATTGATAAAAATGCTTGAAATTTGTATGGTGTATTCTCAATATATAAGCGACGACTATAAATAACGAGCGTTGTTCAAAAAATGAATGTTTTTTTTTATTTAATAGCAAATTGCTTTCGAACGAAAATCACATTTTGCCAACTTCGACCAATTGGAAGGTCATCGAAAAAATGTCAGTTGAAATAACTTGTGGCGAGAAAGTTGTTTACCAGACTTTAAAAAAGTTTTACTGAAAATTTAAAGAAAACCAGTCTAAAATTGTGGAAACGTCAGCGAGTTGAAGTCAAAACACTATGCCGCTGGAGCGTTTTGTTGTTCTTTGCTTTTGCTGCTGCTGCTTTATGGCCTGAGGAACAAAGGCTGAGAAGCAAAGCAGCGGCAGCGTGTGTTGACTTTATATGGTGTCGTCTCCAAAATCTTCTTTCTTTAAATTTTCAGAAAAACTTTCTCAAAGTCAAGTTAACAACTTTCTCAAAGTCTATTTAACAACTTTCTCGCGATAAGTTATTTCCACTAACACTTTATCGATGTCCGTCCCACTGATCGAAGTTGGCGTAACGTGGTTTTCGGTCGAAACAAATTTGTCATTAAATAAAAACAAACATATTAGTTTTTTAAGCAAAGTGCGTTTCTTATAGTCATCGCTTACATATTGATAATACACCATACAAATGTCAATCATTTTCATCAACCAACATCTGAATAATCGCGAGTTGTGTTTTACAAAACGTCGATTTTTGATCGGAAAATTTTATAAGTTTTTATTGTTTATCTTGAGCAATAATTATGTAATGAAGAAGTTCTATAAGTAAAATTTTTCGGCCGCCTTAAGCTGAATACGAATGTATATTTTGTTTTACGTTTCGGCCACTTTTTTATATCTATAAATTTTCCTGGGTGGACAACACTTTTACGCGGTTTCGAGCGCTTGTCGAGTTGTTGCATCCGTCACCTCAACAGTACATTTAAATTTAAAGCTGATGAGTTGAAAAGTATGATGTACAGGGGCGCCAACCCCGGGGGCAGGTCGGTCGGCCGCCCGAACTGTTTTGAGGGGGGGTCCTGAAAATTGGGAAACATGTTGTGTAAATAAATTAACTAAAAATGTACTAAAAATAAGGGAAAACGATTAAGTAAAGAAAGATAAATAAAACAGAACGTACACAAATCCATCATTCGCACGATTAAATTTATATTTATAGGTTGGCGAATATTACATATTAAAGCACCATTTCGGAAGTATCTTTGAATTTTTAAAAGTATAAAATTTAAAAGTATAAAAAAGAATGCTTCTAATATATCCCTTTGCTGTATGCCAGTTTAAAAAATGTAATGCATCACTAAAAAAAACTTGAAGTTGTTTACAAAAAAATTACGTACTATAATTTGATGAAGCCATTTAGAATATTGTGAAAACATAGCACGAACCACTACAGCTGTAGAATATCGGTAAGGTAGGTTTCTATGGTTTCTGATAGTAATATATATCTACCTCTTTGTTTCAGAAGATTCAACAATACAGAAAAAGAATTTTAACGCTAAATGAGATCATCCTGGATTTCTATAAAGTCTATACAGTAGCTTCAGTAGATGTTGAAAGTTTTTAAATTATTTATTATATTTTGCATTTTTTGAACTTTTACATTAAATCTTTAACGTATCTCTAGGCCTAGCTCGCTCGCTAATTGATACGAGAATAAAGCGACAAGGATCCCTGAGCATTTGATCTACTCATGAGCATGTGAAATAAGCTATCTGCGTCATTATCTTGTCTCCCGAGCGGCGGCTCAACTATCAAACGGGATGATGGCTCACCTCCCAGCACTTTTCTGCTCAAAGCTGTTTAAACTTGCAAAATACATTTATTAGAAATTGCCCTCAAAATGATCATATCACACACTCTACATCAAAGCCACCGACTATTTCTCAGAATTACATTGACTATAGCAAGTATTTATGGTATATTCAACGAAAAATTCATCAATATACAGGTTATATTATACCACTTACGTCATCATATTTTCTGGCGGCACATTTATCACGGGGATGATGACTCATCACCTAACTCTCCGAACCTCCCACACACGGATTTACACCTTATAACTCACGCGGATATGCCCTCACACTTAGCGATTCAGACTCCGTCTTAATTATTGATATTCGTACGGAAAAAAAGTTGAAACATGAAACACTGTAGATAAGGATTCCTGGATCTATGGTGACGTCATCAGAAGGGAATTTTGTTTACCCCAGAAATTGTTTAACATTATATGAAATATGACGCCTCTGTCGGCAAATATTTGAGGAGAACGTTTAATTAATTTAGTTCACATAGACAAGGATTCCAGGAATCGACGATGACGTCATCAGAATGGAATTTTGTTTACCGAGAATTGTTATAATATCACGAGGTGGTTTGCAGATTTTAGAAATTTTCAATGTCGCACCATTGCGATAAACATTTAATACATAAATTGTATCATTATGGGGTGACAAACTTCAATTCCGGAAATAGCAGGTATTAAATAGTATAATATTGCGATAATGTATATCATCATCTCCTATTCCATATTTTTGGGGCTGAAAAGTTCCATTTCCATGTTTTTTAAGTATTGATTTCCAATACCGATTACAGTTTAAAATTAATTATGTAATTAAGCATAGGCATTGATGATTTCATCTTGTATAAAATGTTATTATAATAAACACCATTTTAATGTATTAAATCGCGGTAAAATTTCAGCCACAACCACGTCTCACAACCATGAGATAGGTGGTTACAGTCTGTAAAGGAGTCAATACGACGATCCAGCAGAAGCCTCGTGCACCCTAAGAACACGGAGCGACCCAAGGACAACCGCCTTCTGCATTTTTCCCGCAAGTGTTCTAGCATATTGTTGACACGCAGGGATGCTTTTTAGGCGATTAGCAAGTGAAAGCTTGGCACCTCCAAGAGCGCCGATGATAAGGATGATCAGTTTAACAGAATATTCCGGGTCCAATCGTTGCAACTCCCTTATAAGGTCTCGATACTTCTCTTTCTTTTCATTCTCCTTGGCTATGATGTTTTTGTCAGCTGGTGCCGAAAATTCGATAACGAA
>NC_046660.1:132910904-132915020 GCF_010883055.1 Belonocnema kinseyi
ACAAAAAGTGTCTGCATGATATTTATTTCCCAGGAATATGTTTTAAACAAATAATTTATTCGTCGGGGAAGCATTAAAATTTATTATTTGACATGTTTAAAATACGAAAAGAAAGTTGAGAGAAATATTTGAACCCACGGCAGCGTGGTTACCAGTGAGACTCTTTTCCACTGGTCCAGCGGAGCTTGATGGGAGTCCATGCACGCGAACCGGTAGAGGTTCTGCACCTGTGGTTTACAAACGCTCATAGCTCTTACAAGGGACCAAAAAAACCGAGACCCGCATCTTATTATTTTCGAAGTGATATCGATTGATGATAGTCTCATCAAAAAGTCAATGTCCCAGAAGAGGTTTTCCCCTTTGAGAATTGTTGTCTTGACCCACGGTCGATAACGAAGGGCGGCCCGATTTCGCGTATAGAGTGAAGGTAACAGCTAGCCTGGTGGTTGATTACAAATACAGTTACAAAAACACAGATAGGGCATGTCATTTCTCTCTGCTTTTTGCTCCATTTCGCAACGTATTTCAAAATTTTTGGGGACACCACCATCAAGACCTGGCCCTTTGGAACAGCCGTTAGTCTCTAGACTTCTTCTATTATGTCAGAATTGTGTGTAAAAAAATAAATGAGAAAATGATTGTAATCGTTCAAATGCTGCAGTCTGTTACCCACTGGTTTCTATCTTTCGCAAAATTCATATTTGTCGGGGAATTAATCATTTTCTCAACAAATTTTTCGATTTTTCAACATTTTATTGTTTCGAGGATCTCGCAAAACCTTGGATATTCGACAAGTTTTCTTTCTTTTGTTCACAAATCCTTCGGAAAAAATATATATGTACGAGTATTAACGTGGTCAGTCAGAAGCACAGAAAAACGCCGATCCTCAAAAGTATACAAAAATCAATGTTCTTTTGAGCTGTAAAAAAATGAGTCATACAGTTTTATTTTGAGAATCTAGGGGAAATTCATCATTTTGAGACTGTTTTTTCTCATTTCGAGCAACGTGAATTATTGTTTTTAAACTGTGAATCACCTGTCAATTCATGTGATGCAGACGTACTTGCCATTTTTTTAAATCATGTTTTGCAGTGTGATGGTATTGCATGTAGCGAAGCTCATCGAATGTGCTACAAGAACTATTCTTTTGAAGGACGTTTATCAAGTATTTTTCAGCTCTTTCTACGCAATGGGCTATTGAAACTTCTGATGAGCCTGAAAGTTGTATATTTACATGGTTTATATTGGAATGCAATAATATAGTGAAGGGAATCGTGATAGATTACCTCGACCATAATCAAGTAGATGATTTAGCGGTTCTTCTCGAATTGATAAACGTCTGGTCCTAAAGTATTCGCAATTACATGAACCGGTGTTTTTCGCAAAGAATTTCCTATGCCAAGACACATCCAAATTTCCTAAAACATTTTTATTTATATAATGAAAATATTTAATATTTCAATTTATTTTCAAACTTTACGTCAGTAGAATATTCTCACCTGCAATCCATGCATTGAGAATGGTTTTCAAAAATTTAGCTTTCGGTGAAATACTTTCCGAAGAGTTTACTGTGGTAAAAACTATTTCAACATGAGGCCAAAATGAATCAAAATGGAGTAAGATATAATTACGTAAAAATATTTGTAACATTGATTTGTTCTTAGAAGATAGCCAAAACTTTTCATCTTGATGTGGCAAAGGTGTATTTGTTTTTATTTCAAACAGGTCCATCGATTCACCACTCGATCAACGGATTCTCTCAGATGACTTTATGCACTGTTCAAAATAATCGTCAAAAACAAAATCAATCCTTTTAGTAAAATCAGTAGGAGTATTTGATTTAATTATCATGCAAAAAACTCGTTGAAAAAACATCGAATGTTTTCAAATTTGTCCAACGCACTTTCCTATAATAGAGCATTACGTCAACTACGACATTCATAATTGAATTGGTCACTACAGGAATGTTTGTCCGAGCCTGTACTTCTTCTTCGATGGTACGAGCGAATTCGCTTTTACCTGTTTGCTTCGTCATAATTCCATTTTCGTACAATAATATATTTTCTGGGCTAATTTCACAAGTAAATAAGTGTTTCAAATCATAATCACGTTCTCTTCCAATTTCAACGGCACACGTAGCTTCGGGCTGAAGATTTTTCTTGCTTTCAACAGATTTTTTCTCCTTTTCTTCAAAAACTGTTTCAAATTAGGTAAATTTGTGCAATAAATTTTTGCGGTTATCGGAACTTTTTTGGTTATCAGCCGTTATTTTCAAAACACATTATATTTAGCACATCCTATTTCAAAAAAAGTTTAAGCATTGACTAGCAGCTTTTTCATTTACTATCTATCTTGTTACGAAATTTCGGAGAGGTTGACATCCCTCTCGACAGGGATTCACGTGGTTTCGCATATATTAAATAACAGCACAGACTGCTTTTTCCATAAACTCATTATTAGTTGTATCAAATTCATGATGAACTTTAAGTTCATTGACATCATCATCATTTAAGCCAGTTATTTCTTGAAATAATTGATTTATTCCTACTGTTTCATGGAAAATCATGTTCCAAATTTCGTTTTACATAAAGCAGTGTAGACTGTGGCATATTCAGTAACGGGATGCGGAAGTACAGGTAAAAAACAAACTTGAATGCATGGTATATTGTCGTCTTGAATTACTGAATGAAAAGCTGACCAAAAAGGTATTGTTTTTTCAGCTTTCGACATCTTAAACCCATGTGTTCTATCGCTTATATATAACCTGCACAAATACCATGCTAGATTTTTTGCATCAAAGTTGAGCGTATATGCCTCAGGTGTTATGAGATTTTCTTGCAAGGCCAATGAAAAATTTTCTGGCAGAGGAATATCTTTCGAAGGCTTTACAAAATCTTTGTTAATTTGACATTTTCATATTTTGTTAAAAAATCTCATTGAATGATCTTCAGTCTTAGAAAACTCGATTTTTCGAGAAGTACGAGGTGTGTTCAAAAAGTAAGGTAACTTTTTAATTTTCGCGGGCCACGTACATTCAAGGTTTAAATTTTTTGTTTTGTTGTATTAGTACACTCGTCACGATCATATGTTCACAGTTTTGACTATATATCTCGTGTTGTTTTTCTGGAAGAGGCGTAAAAGGTTAGAAGGGTTTGGTGTGCTCGGCGATTTTCTTCTTTCGAAAAGAATGGAGCAAAGAGTTTGCATTAAATTTTGTGTGAAAAATGGAATCCAGTGCTCTAAAACTCTTGAAATGTTGACAGTTGCATATGGTGAGTCTACTCTGAGTAAGAAAAATGTGTATAAGTGGTACAAGCTGTTCCGAGAAGGCCGAGAGGATGTCGAAGACGAACCTCGCCCTGGACGTCCCAGCACGTTAACAACAGATGAAAACGTTCAAGCAGTGGTAGAAATGGTGTTGAAAAATCGCCGAATTACCATCAGAGAAGTTGCTGAAGGTGTTGGCATATCGATTGGCTCAAGCCATGCTATCTTTTCGGACGTTTTGGTCATGAGACGTGTGTCAGCGAAATTTGTTCCGAAACTGCTTGATTTTGATCAAAAGATCCGACCAAAAACAGCACCACAGTGACAGTGACTTTTCTCTATTCCCAAAACTGAAGACACCCATAAAAGGGCATCGATTTTCAACGATTGAGGAGATAAAAACTGCATCGCTGAAAGAACTCAAGGCTATACCACAAACTGAGTATCAGAAGTGCTTCGATGATTCCAAAAAGCGTTGGCACAAGTGTATTATATCTGAGGGGGATTACTTTGAAGGGGACAACATAAATATTGAGGAATAAATGAATACGAGGGTGGATCAAATATAAACCGGAATTTTACAAATACTTTTCTTAGCCAATCGCAAGCACTCTCAGAGTGTAGGTTCTTGTAATGTAGTGTATTAGGAGTGGGTAAAACGCTTAGTGAGTTGTTTGACTCAGTCAATTCGTCAGTACAGCTATGAGTGAGCAACAGGTTCCAGCGTCCGTTGCACAACTGGTTATTATAAAGTTTTTAACTAAAGAAGGCGTTAAACCGTGCGAAATTTTGACTCGATTGAAGGATCAGTATGGGGATGATACTCTGTCTAAAACTCAAGTGTTTGAT
>NC_046660.1:132915120-132927828 GCF_010883055.1 Belonocnema kinseyi
GTGAAAGCCAAAACCCGTCTCTCAGCCGGTAAGGTCCTCGCGACCGTCTTTTTCGACTACAGAGGAGTGTTGCTCATTGATTTCCTACATGATCGACGTCCGATTAACGCTGTCTACTACTGCCAGCAAGTGCAAGATGCACTTGGAGGATTGCGATTTGACAACGATCAAGATGTTGAGGAATTCGTGCGCAATTGGTTGATGACTCGACCTCAAAGTTTCTACGAGCAAGCAATTAACAAGCTTCCAAACCGCTAGAAAAAATGTGTAGAGCGTGAAGGAGACTATGTAGAAAAATAATCAATAGTATTTTTGTATTGTTTTATAAATAAATAAATATTAAAAAAGAATTCCGGTTAATATTTGATTCACCCTCGTATTTTTTGAGAAAACCATAAAGTCACCTTATTTTGTGAATACACCTCGTAAAGTTGTAAAGAAATAATCTTTTCGAGAATTTTCCAGTGTCAATGGAGTCTATGATTTTTGGGCTTCTTGAAAATACATAATCCAATTTTTTGGCCCCAAACCTTAACGTCTAAAATCAACCCCTCCCTACCACGTAGATATAAATATCTAAAAAATAATCATTTTGGAAACTTTCCAGTGTCAATGGAGTCTCTGATATTTGGGCTCCTCGAAAATACTTGCTCCAATTTTTTTGCTCCAACCCTTGACGTCTAAAATTAACCCTCCTCTACCACTTCGATTTAACATTGTAAAAAAATAATAATTTTGAGAATTTTACAGTGTCAATGGTGTCTCTGATTTTTTATTTCCTCGAAAATACCTTTCCAATTTTTGGGCCGCAACCCTTAACGTCTAAAATCAACCCTTTTATACCACGTAGATATAAAATTATAAAAAATAATCTTTTTGAAACTTTTCCAGTGTTAATGGAGTCTCTGATTTTTGGTCTCCTCGACAATACCCAGGCCAATTTTTTGGCTCCAACCTTTGACGTCTGAAATCAAATTATGATGCACAGTGGGAAAAAGCACCTTTTTTGGACAAAAATCGACCGACAGTGCTATTCTTAACAGATTTTGATGTTTTTTTAGAAATAACCGTAAGGCCTCCAGTTATAACAAGTAACTGCGGATATTTTAATTCGACTTAACGTACATTTTTTATTCAACAACACAGTTACAACTTTTGGTTGCTAAACTTTTCCGTAATACCATTTTTCCTAAGACTTTCAAATTAGTTAAAAAAGGTCATAAATCAATTAAATAAGCAACTACAAATAATTTACAGTAGGTTAGAGTAACGACAAAAATTGTTAATAATGTTATAAAAAAATTAGTTCACAAAAGTCATTTTTTCCTGATTCGCAATGATTAGCTAATTTTAACCCATAGCTTTTGTATAAAGTATCACAGATAATGATGTGCGCTTACAATAAGTTAGAAATAGATAATAATTGCCAATTATTTAAACGATTTTTATAAACAAATGCACATTTTGAGCATTTTTCATGAATAGCTCTGATTTTTTGCGGAATCAATGCAAAATGTTTTGCAAAAGACTCTTTGCTGACATATTTTCACTAGTGACAGAAACTGGTAATTACTTTTACAAATTTATGAACAATTACACATTTTCACCATTTTTTTTAATAGGCTAGATTTTTTTGCAGAATGTAATGAAAATGTCTTGGCAAAGACTGCTTACAAATAAATCTGCTTAATTTTGATCAAAAGATCCATCGCATGACCATCGCTCAGGAGATGTTGAATGAAGTCAATAATGATCCTGCTTTTCTCAAAAGGGTTATAACTGGGGATGGATCGTGGATACATGGTTATGACGTCAAAACTAAAGCCCAATCGTCTCAGTGGAAGCATCCTGAGTCTCAAAGACCGAAAAAAGCACGTCAAGATCGGTCAAATGTGAAGGTTTTTCTCACTGTCTTCTTTGATTACCATGGCGTAGTGCATCAGGAATTCTTACCACAAGGTCGTACGGTCAATAAGGAGTATTACCTTCAAGTTATGCGCCGTTTGCGAGAGGCGATACGCAAAAAACATCCGGAACTTTGGAAAAACAATTCGTGGCTTTTGCATCACGATAATGCACCTGCTCATTCATCGCTGCTTGTGAAAGATTTTCTGACCAAAAACAGCACCACAGTCATGCCACAGCCTCCATATTCACCGGATTTGGCAACCAGTGACTTTTTTCTTTTCCCAAAATTGAAGAGACCCATGAAATGACATCGATTTTCAATGATTGAGGAGATAAAAACTGCATCGCTGAAAGAACTCAAGGCTATACCACAAAATGATTATCAGAAGTGCTTCGATGATTAGAAAAAGCGTTGGCACAAGTTTATTATATCTGAGGGGGATTACTTTGAAGGGGACAACATAAATATTGATGAATAAATGAATATTTTTTAAGAAAACTAGAAAGTCACCTTATTTTTTGAATACACCTCGTATTACGTTTTACTTCTGGGTAAGATATTGATAATACAATACGGTTTAAGTCTGAGACCAGTGTCTGATTTTTAGTCATATGATGAGTAGCCAATCCAGTAGTGACATGCAATGGGGTGCGCTTTCGTCCGTTACTTGCTATATAACAGATCATTAAAAAAGCGCATTTGATTTTGAGTGTTTTCAAATTAATTTCATCTTCCTCACTCCTTTTTTCTTGAGTAGAATTAAATCGCGATTCATTAATTTGAAATAAACTTGAGAAAAGCTCAACGAAATCTGTAGGAATAATTGTATGATCCCAAGAATTTCTCAAGTCATTTTGATCGCAACATGTATTACCTAAATTGAAGTAAATATTTTTCAATGATGCTCGCAGTTTGGTACCACAATTTTTTAATTGTCCAGTTGATAAAAACCCTTACTGAATTTACAAGTTCTGATAACGGTATGTCACTATTAAACAACATTGCTGACTTATTTTTTGGTCTTGGATACGAGAAATGGTTTTTATCACCAAAATAATCGATTAAAGCGTTTTTAACGAAACGATTATCCAATCTTTGAAAATGTAATTGCTTTTTTAAATCGTTTGTCAGCGAGCTCAATTCAAAAGCTTCTCCAGCATATATGCGATGTTCTATGGCTTTAAAGTACTCTAAAACTAATTGATTAATATTCAAGTTTGTCGTGTCGCTATTATCACATTCCATGCATGCACTGTCACAGTTGTATTCATGTGATTTTCCAAGTGATTCATCAGTGTCAACCGATGTTTTACTCTGAGTAGACATTAACTGTTCATAAGAACGTTCATATTTACGCATGCATTTGGTGTGATAGTAAATACCTTCCTTAATTTTCGACTGTACGGTTTGCAAATGCGCTACGCTTTCAAAATTTTTTTCTTGGAAAGCTTTTGTAATTTGCAAGAATGATGTGGCTTTATCTATAGATTGTATACAGCATTTCCTTACTTCATTCCCCGTTTTTATCGCACCACAAATAACACATTTTATTTTAGCCATATCTACGTTTTCCTTATTAGTAGGTCATAAAATAGCTTGAGATTTAATAGTACGAACTTTTGAGTCATGTTGAACTTCATTGTTTGTATCTTCTACCAGAATATCTATTTTTCACTGCTTGCATCTCTCATTAAAGTAGTTTCATTTTCGCTTTCTGCTAGGTCCTGTGATTTTTCGTTTTTTTTATGCATACTTGATGTAGCATTCATAATTTATATGATATTTAAAAGAATCTGCGAAGAGAAAAAAAATAGATGGTAAATAAATAACTTTTAAGTAGGAAGAACATATACTCGTATGCATATACAATTTCTATGAAATTTGAATGTGATAAAGTACAATGTAACTCGATGATGTTAGAAAAAATTCACCTAATTATTATATATACACCCCACATACAATCAACACGGAGTAACAATGCATTGTACTGATTTATTAATATAACAAACCACTTACTGCGATCACTAAATTATGATAAGCGAGGGTAAACGACGTTTTTTTTTCTTCTGCTGCCAACCATATTCTCTCCCGCCCATTTTCATGACTATTTAACTTTAAACTCGATGCTTTTTGACAAAATATGCAGTAATCTTCTAGTTTTCTTTTGTGCACTCGTAATTTTAAGCAATTTCTTTTCATTTTATAACAGTTTTTTTACAGACACAATGCATTAAAAGCATCATCTCGACTACTTTCAACGCCATCATTGAATGCACACGTAAAACAAAAGCTACAAAAAAATGAGCGGCGGAGATCTCGAAACACCGACGCAATCAATCGAGTTCCGAAGAGATGGAAAATTTAAATTTTCATTTAAAATAAAACCATTCACGGTTTCATAACTTGGAAAAACAATTATTATCTTTACGCAGTTCATAAATAAAGTAATTATAATAAATATTACGACTATTTTCATAAATTTTATAATAATTCCGATAATTATTGCAGTAATTATAATAATTACGATATCAATAGTTGATTCAACTGTTGTGAATTACTTTACAGTCATCAAGACAACCTTACAATAAAAAAATTATCGATGTCTTTCGAAAAGCATACTATGTCAATCATTAAAAAAGCCTTATTGTTCATCGTAAAAAGTACAACTTGCAAAGACCTGCCATAGTGGAAAACTATGTCAATTTGTAGAGTCAGTTTTAGAGAATACATACGTTTTTGAAATTTTCAGAAACGTTCGGCAGATCAAAAATTATCAACAGTGAGAGTTAGTAAAAAACGTAAAATTTTCGACCTTTAAAAATGTATCACTTTTGGAATATGCATTTTACAAAAAAGTTACTAGAAACCTTTTCTTCTTAAAATAAGCCATATTTTCTTTAAAAAAATTGTCCAGATAGAAAAAACCACTTTTTCATAATTTGTTTACACAAATTCAATTCAAACAATGTTCTACGCATTTTTCGAAAAATTAAGTTGTGGATTCGGATTCAGGGGCTTAAAATACATAATAAAGGGTTTTCAGCTTTGGCGGTATTAGAGCATACGGGAAGGTACCCAGCCTCCGGACTATATTGAACATATACGTAGGGCGCTACGAATGTTTTGCAATACGCGTCACCTATTGGTGAGACTAAAGTTTTGAGAAAATGTCTTCGGTATTGGTTAAGGATTATCTACATCGCACAACAATTTTCTAATGGTACAAACAGTTCGAAAGGGGAAATTTCGGTTTCGCGGACGACTCGCGCTCAGGTCGACCGTCGAAAGTGGTGACATTAGAAAACATTGCATCTGTGAATAATCTACTGAATGATAATAGAAGAATCACGTACCGGCAGATAGAGCAAATGTTACACATTAGTGCGCCAGTAGTCCATCTAATTCTGCATGAACATTTACATGTTAGGAAGGTTTGTACTCTATGGGTACCACATGCTTTGACCGAGGAGCAAATAGCAGCGAGAGTAAAGTTGTTCCAAAAAAGCGTAAAAATATTTGAATCGGGATATTTTCGGGATGTAAATAGTATTATAACAGGCGACGAAACCTTGTTGTATTATTACGACGTTCGAACAAAATTACAATACAAGATCTGATGGGGGTGAGGATGCTCCAGTGGACGTGCGGAAGTCTCGATCTGTAAACAAAAGAATGATTACAGTATTCTTTGGGAAACGCGGCATTGTGGATAGGGCCGTACTGGAAAACTAGCGTACAGTCATCTCTTCCTGGTACACTCAGGAGTGTTTACCCCAAGTAATAAACCAACTCAATAACATCAGGCCGAAATCTCGACTCAGCACCTGGCTACTCCACCACGACAATGCACCGGCTCACAGATCGAAGGTTACAGTAGCTTTTTTGGTCAAATCTTGACTGAGTATTCTAGATCACCCTCCTTACAGTCCAGATCTTGCTCCCTGTGACTTTGGTTTTGTTTCCGGAAGTAAAAAAAACAACTAAAAGGGCGTCGATTTACGAACGAAACTGACGTTTTAACGGCGTGGAACCAAGCGTGTGCAGATTTTCCATAAGATAAGTGGCCGGGTTGGTTCAAAGACTCGTTTCGACGTATGGAAAAGTGTATTCACTGCGGTGGAAAGTACTTCGAAAAACTATAAGAGGTTCGCCTGTATTGAAAAACTTTCAATTTTAAATATTATTTTAATTTTTTAAATATATTCGTACATAATTGTGATTTGAAAGAAATTTAATTTTTCTCAAATGTTTAAAATAAATTTCTGTTGTTTTCAAAATTTTTTATTAATATATAGTGAATTTTCTGTTTGCATGCGTGCTTGATGACTAATGTTATTAGAACAGTAATTATTGAATGCCATGACATGTTGCATCACGATGGCTGGATCTTAAAAAAGAAATTCAGATACGATTAATATAAACAAATATATGTTTTAATAATAATATAATAAGTTTTTATTATTTGCTGATGTAGTATTTATGTTCTTGTAACTGAATCTGTAATTTTATTTATTTAAAAGGTAAAAAAAATTTGCTTAAATTTTGGTTGCTTATATGTTTTGTTTCTTTTTCTAATTTTTTATTTGTTATTGAGTATCAATATGGGAGATCTTAAGTCTATTTATGTGAACAACTTTTGATGTGTTATCTATTTTTATTACTTTTTTTTATTATAGCTAATGTATATTATTTTAAATTATCTTGGATGGTCAAAATGTTTATATCGCCAGATGTTGTTTTAGGAAGTGGAACAACTATATCGACAGAACTTTTTTCAAATGCTGTGCCGGGTGTACCAGTAATAACTATCGACGTTTCGTTTTTACGCGAACCAATTTTTTTAATTGGCATTTCAAGCATAATTGTATGTATTTTTTGGAATCTAATTTCATGTTTTCACAAAAATGTTTCTGTCGAATCCTATTGCATGTATTTGTTACTCCTTTATTACCGCCTACTGCCGATGAATGTCTTCTTCGTTTAAGGGGGGAATGGGGGATAAGCATTTCCAACATTTTTTTTTGTTTTGTTTTTTTGTTGTAAAATATTTTTCAAATATTGTGTCAAAATTTTAAGTCAATCGGAGCAGAACTCTTGAAGTTATAGATTTAAAGCCGACCCTCCTCATAGACTGCAGCTCCGCTTAAAAATATAGAAACGTTCCAGAATACACTGAAAAATACTATAAAATAATATAATTTTTAGTAGTTTTCACTACACTTTCTACGTTCGTGAAGTATGCACAGTATGATGGAAAAAATAAGGAGCTGAGAAATCGTTAAAAATATTCTTTTTTTTCTCGAAACCACTTTTTAAAATTCCGTTCCAGCGATTTTACAAAAACTACTGAACCGATCCTTCTCAAACTTGGTAAACTTTTTCTACATATAAAAACCATCCCCCCAAATATATTCTTGTTTAAATTTTTTATATGGAGGTTGTTTTTCACTTTAAAAATGACGAAAGTTTTCGAACAAAATCGCCTACTTTACTTCAAATGATCAAAAAAAGTCAAACAAAAAAATCCTAAAAATAATCATTGGGGGAGGAAAAACTTATATTTTTAGTAAATTTTGCAACTTGTTTGATTATTGATAAACCAACTTTGAGATATCGCTGGAAACGCTAATCTATTTTTTCAATAGGCTTACTCAAAATTTCTTTTTCACTGTCTTATTTCACGATATTTTTCTACAAATAATTACTAATTATTTAAAAAATTATACTTAAATATTTCTTCCCATGGTTTATTACTTGCATATAGTCTTTTTGTTATACTAAATGATTTTAGTTTTAATCTTTCAACTGAATTATGTGAAGAGAATATACTTAGTTTGATATTTTTCAATGTTTCTGTAAGTTTATCTTTAATTATACTTCCCGCCTCGCTCTCGGGATTACAATTGTAGTTTCGGGAAAACATTGCAAACGTGGATATGGCAGTGAGGACTTACGTGTGTCCTGATGAAGGAAGTGAAAAGACTTAAAAAACAAGTGAGAACATGAGCGATCAAAACGCTCATCCCCCGATTCATCTCGTTCGTCGCGATCAAGGTCTTCTTCACGGAGGACCCGGGACAGTCAAAGACCAAAATGCAAGCATAGTACCTGATAATTCTGCAGAAAGAGCAGACAGGTTGGCGCATGCGTCGAGCAAGAAAAAGTGTTGGACGAAAAGAGGTTGGGTGTGCTGGGAAAAGACCCAACAACCTCTGACACAGGAGAGATTAAGTTGAACCCGCCTTTAGTATCAAGATGGGACTTTTGGCTCAGGAATGGTCTCCCAGCAGATACAAAAAAGAGGAATTGCTTGAAAAATATCTTCGAAAGGGTAAGATTTTCCTGGATGACCCGGAAGTGAATCCGATCATGCTTTTATCAATGGTCGAGTCGTCGGTTAAGAGAGATGAGCATTTCGAAAACATGCAGCGACTAGCAGGTTCCGCTTTATCGGTCTTGGGCCAGGGAATGAATATGTTGCTCTCGGAGGAAAGGCTTGATGCTATAAAATTGCTCGAGTATTTGTTCGATAGTGGCAAATTAGTGACTCAACTTCACCATGCAGAGACAAATGCTCGTAGAGCATTCATTGCACCTGCTTATAGTAGATCTGTGAAGACAATCTTGGATAAATCAAACAGAGGCACTTTGCTTTTCGGTGATAAGCTAACTGAAAAGATTAACGAGGTAAGTTCCTTGAAGAAAATAAGCAAGACTCTCAAGCCATCTTTTCCTGCGAAAAAACCAACTCAGAATTCTAGGTCTTTAAACACGAGGAGCTTGTCCTCGAGGAACCAGAGTCAATCGTGGGCGAGCAAACAACAGACAAATTTTCACTCCCAGTCGGAAAAATCATCTTACCAGAAGCCTCAGCTGACATCATATCAAAATCATCAGGCGAAGCCATCAACGGACAGATATCGACCAACAATTCTGACAGAGGCGGAAGTAGAGGTAAGTTTTGCAGGACGCTTGCAGAATTTTCTTTCAGCTTGAAAGAAAATTACTTCTGATAAATTTGTACTCCAATGCGTTAAGGGATATCGGATTCCGTTTAAGCGGAAACCATGTCAATCGATTCTCCCCTCTAACTCAAATTGGCCTCAAAGCAAGGTTATGTCTCTAAGGAGTGAGATTAACGATTTACTAAACATAGGAACAATAAGTCGTTGCGAATCGGTAGATTATTTTTTGACTCCCATCGATGAGAAACACCGACAAGTTTTAAGGTTATCTTTCGAAGCTAACTTGTACGAATTTAATTGTTTACCATTCGGTCTCAACATCAGCCCCTATGTTTTTTCAAAAATGATGAAGCCGGTTGTCAGTTTTTCAAGGAGCAAGGGGTTTTTATCAGTGGTGTATTTTAATGATTTTTTTTCGGCGCTTACTACGAAAAATGTTTACAGAATGTTCATACTGAAAAGGAAATTTTGTATAATAATGGAGTTGGCTTAGTTGATAGGATGTTTAATCTCATATTGTCCGGCAGTGCCCTATGGAATGGGTTATACAAAAGCTTTGGAACGATCTAAATTTCAAGCTCTATTACTAGCTAATAATAATTACGACGAATTCATGACTTTTCCAAGCTTTTTGCATCCCAGCTTACTCTGGTTCCAAGAGAAAATTCGCTCATCTTGTAGCCCAATACGCCAGTTCTCTTTTCAAAAAGAAATATTTTCAGATGCATCGAAATCGGGATGGGGTGCCTTCTGCGAAGGAAACTCTGCCCATGGATCTTCGAATGCAGAACTAAATCTCTGGTCAATTAATCGTTTAGAACTCTTGGCAGCCTTTTGGGCCCTAAAAATCTTTGCTTCTGAACTCTACGACTGTGAGATTCTCTTACGTATCGACAACACAGCTGCCACCGCTTATGTCAATAAGATGGGTGGAATTCAACATCTGCAACTCCACTCGCTAAGTAGAGAAATTTGGAAATGGTGTGAGAGTAAAAGGATCTGGATCTATGCCTCCTACATCGCTTCGAAAGAAAATGTCGAAGCTGATAGAGAATCAAGAATTCGTAATGTAGATACTGAATGGGAGTTAGCAGATTATGCATTTGAGCTAATTCTGAAAAAATTCCCTAATCCTTCGATTGACCTGTTCGCATCAAAATTCAATTCGAAATGTAGTTCTTTTTGCTCTTGGAATCGCGATCCTGACGCCGAAGCGTTTGATGCATTCACGACCTCCTGGAATGATGGAAACTTTCATGCTTTTCCACCTTCTTCCATGATTTTAAGAACCTTACGAAACATAATTACAGACGAAGCTTGTGGCATTGTAATTGTCCCCTACTGGACATCACAACCATATTTCCACTATTCCAATCAATGCTTATAGATGAACCACTTAAATTTTCGCCAAGATCAACAGTTCTCTTATCCCCTTGTAGGTTTAATGGTTTCTCTAGCAGACTCTACAATAAAACAATAATGCTTAAAAAAGTTAGTGGAATTTCTGTAGTGAACGAGATCTAGATCGATGCAAAATCCTGTTATAAAAACCGAGAATCCAACCACCAAATTTGGACCACAACGAATAAACGAAAACCAAAAAAAACCCTATTGTAATCTGAAAAAAAACCCAAAAAAAACAACAAAAAAATAAAATTTTCGGAAAAAAAATAAATAAGAGGGAAGAAAAATGAGATAAGGGTACTGTACGAGTACCGAAACGTTGGTAATGCAAATTTATTTATTTATGTTTTTTATTTTCCTTTTTTGTAATTTGATGGTCATAACAATAAAAAAGACGAAAGAAGAAAAAAGAGAAGGAAGGGGATGTGGCTGGCTGCCTTCTCATTTTTCTTTCCTCTTTTCTATTTATTTTTTTTCCGAAAATTTTATTTTATTTTTTTGTTTTTTTTTTGTTTTGGGTTTTTTCAGATTACAATAGGGTTTTTTTGGTTTTCGTTTATTCGTTGTGGTCCAAATTTGGTCCTTGGATTCTTGTTTTTATGACAGGATTTTGCATCAATTTGATTATTGGACGTTAAATGGGATTTTTAATTTGGATTTTGGTCTAATTTAAATTTCGCAAATTGTGATCTAGATCCCTTTAATCAAGAGGCTAATAGGATACTAGAATTTTTAAGTGCTTCTTTCGACAAGCGTGCAGCATATGGCACATTAAACACAGCTCGATCAGCCATAGCGCTCATATCTTCGAAAAAGTTGTTAGATGGCAGAGTGAGTCGTTTTTTGAGGGGAATTTATAGACTGAAACCTACACGTCCTAAATATTCAAGAACCTGGGACGTTACATCCGTCCTTAAGAAGGTTTCTAGTTGGTTTCCAATTGAATCTATTAATATGAAACAACTTCCGGAACGATTGATAATATTATTATCTTTGGAAACGGGTAATCGAATGCAAACATTCTCCCTTATTAACATAGATTACATCAAGTTCTCTGATAATGGAGCTGAAATTCGAATAGAATCTATTACAAAAACTTCTAAGGCTGGAACCTGCCAGCCCTGTCTTATTTTACCATTTTTTAAGGATAACCCAAAACTCTGTTTAGCTAGGACGTTGAAACGTTATTTATACTTCACATAGAACTGAAGACAAAACGCTAAAACGTTGTTTCTCGTAATTAAGAAACCTCATAGAGCAGTAGGTGCTCAAACTCTTAGACGATGGGTTAAATCAGTTTTATCCCAATGTGGAATTGATCAAGAATTTACGTCGCACAGTGCGAGACACGCAGCAACGTCAACAGCTTTTAAAAATGGCTTAGATTTAAATACTATTAGAAATACAGTAGGTTGGTCTCAGCATTCATTTGCATTTGCACGTTTTTATAACCGACCAATAGTTTCAGCAAATGAAAGCTTTTGTCACGCCGTTTTTAAGAAATAATTCTTAATCTACACTTCAACAAAGTTGCAAAAAAATAAATAAATAAAAACTTGTTTTGTTTATAATGAACGATAATCAATCGAGAATTGTCTGCTCTAAATATTGTAATTCCGAGAACGAGGCGGGAAGTCTGATTATACGATCAAACGAACTTACCTGTATGAAGTTTGATCGTAATTATACGACCGCCTCTTTAGAAGGGAATACCCCCTCCTAAATGTGAATTTAATTCCCTCACTAAGTTCTTTCGAGTATCGTTAAGAACTTCAGACAATTTTCTACATAACTCTAAACTAAATGAAGTTTCAATAAATGGACGCAGGGAGGCGCTCTAGGGAATTCTTTTTTGGCTCTGAAATGTATGGCAATCTAGCGGAAAGTGTTTTTTATTTAATACTTGGGAAAATAGGGTTGTTATTAAATCAAGAAAATGTCACACTTAAACTTCACACTTTATTGTAACATAAGAGAAGAAAATAGGGGGTTAAGACTTGAACTTTACAATATAAGAGATCGCGCTCGTTTCTATCTTAGTTCACAATGTTGCTCGCTTCGATGCTCAACCGACACTCTCTTATTCTAGACGCTACCCGCACAACTACCCTACGATGCCCAACCTCCCACTCTTCAGGCCCCATTTTCATGAAGTATTAAACCTCTTGTGCGTAACAATGTTTTTCAAATTCCGGGATTCTTCCATCTTCCAGACTCTCTTAAAACTACGGCGCCCTTTCTTTCATTAAACTAACATTCAACATCCTCCCCCGCAAAAAGGGTGGTATGTAGGCGTCAGTCATGCATGGAACTTAAGATCTAATTACTTAGCATGAAAAAACGCAAACTGCACATAAGCACATTTCTTTAAAAAATCTTAATCTAAACATATCACATC
Source organism: Belonocnema kinseyi (assembly GCF_010883055.1). Taxonomy (NCBI): domain Eukaryota; kingdom Metazoa; phylum Arthropoda; class Insecta; order Hymenoptera; family Cynipidae; genus Belonocnema; species Belonocnema kinseyi. The sequence continues at coordinate 132,927,797 of NC_046660.1, forward strand.
AATAAAAGCAAACAAATTGAAGCAAGTAGTGC
>NC_046660.1:132927928-132940096 GCF_010883055.1 Belonocnema kinseyi
AAATATTGAAACTTATCTTCCTTGCCCATATTCACATCTTCGTGTATCTTCTTAAATAAGCTCCAAAATTGAAGCCACTCACGCACATTACCGCTGAACTTTACCAATTCCATTTTTGGGAAGTTATAAGTCTTTCTTGCCTCCACTTGATATGTACTGTTACTTGCTGTATTTGCCGGACCCGAACTCGGTGCCCTGACGCTTCTCGCGTCCATCTTGCTGTCGAACTTGTACTTAGCTAACAGAAATTTGCTTTTGTACCCGTCGTGCCAAGCCATATGCCACGGTTATTTCTGCGGTTCCAGATGCGCCGTCCTCTAACAGAGCATTTAGCGAATTTAGCGCCTTAGTGAACGCAGTACGTAGACTCGTCCTTCTTCTCTTTAACTGCTCCATTTTTCTTGATTAAAAAAAACACAAATCACAATCCGTCACTGCAACTGATTCAAAGAACAAGAATCACACTACTCACAACCCGGCACTGCAACTTAAGTCATGTCACGGTCGCCAGATGTTTTTTATTTAATACTTGGGAAAATAGGGTTGTTATTAAATCAAGAAAATGTCACACTTAAACTTCATACTTTATTGTAACATAAGAGAAGAAAATAGGGGTTTAAGACTTGAACTTTACAATATAAGAGATCGCGCTCGTTTCTATCTTAGTTAACAATGTTGCTCGCTTCGATGCTCAACCGACACTCTTATTCTAGACGCTACCCGCACAACTACCCCACGATGACCAACCTCCCACTCTTCAGGCCCCATTTTCATGAAGTGTTAAACCTCTTGTGCGTAACAATGTTTTTCAAATTCCGGGATTCTTCCAACTCCCAGACTCTCTTAAAACTACGGCGCGCTTTCTTTCATTAAACTAACATTCAACAGAAAGTAGCGAAACTACAATTATAATCCCTTCGAACAAGGCGGTCGTATAATTACGATCGAACTTCATACAGGTAAATTCGTTTGATCGGAAAATTTCTCCTTCAATTGGTAGTGCAATATAAAATTGCTTACCTTTCCGAATTTCTATCGCGAGTCTTTTTTGAAGTTTAGACAATTTTGGCAATTGTTGGTTTTTTCGAGAATGCTGGACCCAAAGTTGCGAGGTTCTCCTTGAGTGGTTGTAAGATATACGGAATTATCTTTCCCCATAGAAATTTTGTCACGACATTCTACAATATTTTGATTTGAATTATATGGGGTTTATACCTGGATTTTAATTGGGGGTGGTTCTGGGGGTGGGCGATTATCTATTGAATCTATCGCCTTTAAATATTCAAGATCATCTTCAAGTACTTTATTTTCATTTCCTTCGTCATTATCAACAATGTATTCCTTGTCAGTATCATTGATTTTATCATCATTATCATTATTAAGAAAATTATTATTAAAATTTTTGTTGTTGAATTTATCATCAATAGACTTTTCATTTTCATAACCGAAATTATCGCTTTCTTCGTCGTAACTGCCTTCTTCCAGATTTTTTTTATTATAAATTTCTTTATCTTCATCATTTGATACGCTGGTGCTTGAATTATAATTCTTATCTTCATCTTCGCTTGATTCTGGTATTTTTACTTTATTAGATTTTCTTATTTTATTTGTTTTAACTTTATTTTTTAAATAATTTAAGTATTCATGATCAGAATCTGAGTCTACCATTGGTTGAGAATTAGTTGTATTTTCTTTTTTAGGCCTACCACTCTTTTTAGCTCATGTTTATTGAGCATAGCCTACGTGGTCTACCTCGAATTTCAATTTCTAAATATCTACTTCTTGATTGTTCTTTTGATTCTCCTTCCTGGAGATCTTCTGCAATGTATTTATTTTCTTCTTCATAATTTGCGTAAATTTCTGGATTTTGTGTTCTTTATTTACCTCTTGTTGACATAGGATTCCAATTTGATTCTTCTTGTTGATTTGATTTAATCATTTCATTTCGTTCTTTACTCGTACTTAATTTAATTAGAAGATTTGTAATTATTGAACTCATTTTCTTCAATAGTTGCACATCTGGATTTTGATTGCTTATTTGAAATTTTTTAAATAGATTCTCATAGGGAGGATTATCATTTTTTTTTCTTTGATAATTGCTTTGATCTCCTCTTATTTGCCTTGAAACTTGGATTTTTAGATCTTCCTGTTGTAAGATGGATTTGTTTTCCACAATTAATGTTTGTAAAACTTGAAATTGTGCTTCCACTTATATTTGGTTGAACACTGGTAAAATTTATTTTAGTTTTAGTAATTTCGCTCTTTATGTTTTTTTGATTTAATATTTTATCTCAATTTCGTATTTCTTGGTTTAATAATTCTTCAGGTTTCGTATTTCATGATTTTGGATTTCCCGATTCAGTAATTCTTTATGATTTCGTATTTTTTGATTTAATATTTCTTTAGGATATTGTATTTGTTGATTTAATAATTCTTCATGATTTCGTATTCCTTGATTTAGTAATTCTTTATGATTTCGTATTTCTTGGTTTAATAGTTCTTCAGGATTTGATATTTCTTGACTTAATAATTCTATAGGATTTCTTATTTCTTGATTCAATAATTCTTGAGGATTTCGTATTTCTTAATTGAATAATTCTTCAGTATTTCGTATTTTCTGATTTAATGATTCTTCATTATTTCCTATTTCTTGATTTAATAATTCTTCAGGATTTCGTATTTCTTAATTGAATAATTCTTCAGTATTTTGTATTTTCTGATTTAATAATTCTTCATTATTTCCTATTTCTTGATTTAATGATTCTTTGTTATTTTGTGTTTCTTGATTTATTAATTCTTGAGGAATTCGTTTTTGTTCGCTTTAATAATTTGTCATTATTTCGTATTTCTTAATTTAATAATTCTTTAGAATTTCGTATTTCTTAATTTAATAATTCTTCAAGATTTCTTATTTTTTGATTTAATAATTCTTCATGGTTGCGTATTTCTTGATTTAATAATTCTTTAGTATTTCGCTTTTCTTTATTTAATAATTCTTCAGTATTCCGTATTTCTTGATTCAATAATTCGTGAGGATTTCGTATTTCTTGTTATAATAATTCTTGAGGATTTCGTATTTCTTGAGTTAATAATTCTTCAGGATTTCTCAAATATGTATGATTTGCAATTAATAATTTAGTGTCATTAATTTTTTTGGTATTGTCTGTCGGATTTCTGGATAAGGCGTCGGCATTCACATTCATCTTACCAGACTTGTAGATTACGTCAAATCGTATTCTGCTCACTTTAATTTCCACCTTGTTACGCGAGAACAAGGATCTTTGCAATGTTGCAACCACACTTATAGCTTATGATCGGTTACTAAGGTGAATTTTCTTCCGTATAAATAGGGTCGGAAATGGGTTACGGAAAATACAATTGCTAAAGCTTCTTTGTCGTGGGTATCAAATTTTGGTTCGCTGTCGCTTAAAGATCATGATGCGTATGATATTAGCTTATCTTTGCCAATCTTACCCTGGGATAAAATACCTGCGACTGCAGAACCAGTTGTTAAAATATAGGGTTAAGTGAAATCAGATCTTTGCAGTAAAGGCTCTTCGCACAATTTATCTTTTAGTGTATCAAATGCTTTTTTTTGAGTTTCTGACCATTTGAATTCTGCATATTTTTTTAATAATTTATTCAGTAGAGCTGCGATGTTTGAGAAAGCTTCGATGAATTTTCTATAATATCCTGCAAGCTCTACAAATTCTTTTATGTTTTTAGGTTTTCTTGGAATAGGAAAATTGCTTACTGCTTCTAGTTATTTTTGGATCGGGTCTGACTCCTTCTTTATCAGACATGTCCAAGATAAACTACTTCTGAACGCAAAAATTCACATTTATCAGGCTGGAGTTTTAAATATGCTGCTCTTAAGGGGGTATCCCTATATAGATCGCGAAAAATCGAAAAAAACTTTGGGAATATTTTGTAACAAAACTATACAATGTTTCAATCTCAAATCTGGACTGACATTGATTGACGTTTCATAAAAATAAATTTTTAATGCAAAATGTTAATAAGCAAATCCGCCATGATGCGCGAAGTTTGACAACTTTTTTCCCCTCTGGTTTTATGGGCAACGCCAACGGTCCTGTGCCTCTCTGAAACATTGAGATCGTTTTTTTTTGTTATTATAAGATGTATACCTCGTCCATATACTTATTTTCAAAGCATGGAAAAATTATTTCATAAAATGACAGAAGAAATAAAATTCTGGAAATTTTTTGCATTGTTTATGCAAATAAGTAGTTAAATAATAATTTTGCACAAAAACAAAGAGGTGTATCGACTAGACAATTAAATTATCTTTAAAATGGCGTTTTTTTTTCTTGGATAAGTTGGAAATTCGCTGAGTTCTCGTGCCCATAAACTCGGAAAATCGGACTAATCTGATTTCGCGATAAACGCGTTTAAAGTCCGAGCACGCACCTGCCTACCTGCTCCGTGCGCTGAAGGATGTTAGCGAAAATAGCCACAGCAGCTAAACTGCTTCGAGTTTCGGTCTAAAATTCGAGCAGGGTACTCTTAAATTTTTATACTTTCGATTTTACAATAAAAAATCCGTTTTTTTGTCAATCTATACAGGGATAGGGTAACAATCTACTGTAGTTTGTTCGTTTAATTTTCGGTAATCCATTCGCCATTTTCGATTTCCATGAAAATCTGGTTTCTTAAGTACAAGGAAAGCCGGTGAATTGTAAGGGCTTTACTATATTATTATTTATTAGTTCATTGACCTGTCTAGTTATTTCTTCTCTTTGTATTTGGAGAAGTCTGTAATGTCGCGTAAATATGGGTTGACTGTCTCCTGTAGGGATGTTGTGTGCAAGTACGTTAATTGTTTCAAGCGGTTCGTCTGGTATTTGGAAAACGTCTTCATTGTTATCATGTTTTTCACCATGTGTATATTTTTCTTGATTTAAATTCTCTAAACGCAATAATTTTTTTATAGTATCAAGTTTACTTTCTTCGATAATATTAAAAATTTGATGATATCGATCTTCTTGATCATGTTGAGTGCCAAAATAGTTAAATTTATGGTCAAATGCTTGCGACTCTCAATTTTGAGCTTACTTTTTATTTGAAGTTTGTGTAATTACTCCGCTACTTTAATTCCGTCAAAATCTAAAAGTTCTACTGTAGGGAATGAATTTTAACTGGATGAGGACGTGTGTTTGCAATCCTTGAATACGCTTTACCATTATTGTTTGTAACTATTGCCTTTCCTAAAAAAATTTCACTATTTGGTAACAGTTCAGCAATAAAAACGGTTTCTTTTTCTTTGTTCTTGGTATGAATATAAAAATTAAAAATTGTTCTTGCTGGGATAGTTATTAATTATTGAGCATCGAACGGATAATAATGTTCTTTTATTTCTAATTGTCTTTGTTCATATTTGTTCATCATGTAAGGAATAGTATTATTTATACTCATGTTTATTCGTTACGTTTTATAATTGTCTGATTGTTGGGGCTTAGCCTTAGGTGTGTTTAAGGGTTTGCTTGGACCCCCCCCCCCTCTGTGCACCAGTTCTGGGAAGGGCGTTGCAGATTTTCTGAGCCATTGTTCGTTCTTCTTGTTTTTGCTAGAGTATTTAGAGTATTTAGGTTTCTTTCATTTCATTGAGGACCATGACCTAGATTCTGTGACCTTCATGGGACTCCATCCTGATTTTCTCTATTTCCCTATGTTTGATCTTGTGGTCCCGAATTAAACCGAATATTTTTAAATCGATTTCTGTTACCATTTGAATATTATTCTTGATTATTATATGATATTGGTGATCGCTAATAATTATTCGTAGTTGGTCTTGAATATTTTTGAAATTGTCGCGGATTATTGTTTACGAATTGCCTTCGGTTATTATCTTGTATTTAATGTTAATGTTTATACGTAATTAATTTTGCCAGATCAAGAATTGACAGAGAACAATAGTGAGAAATAATGAATAGTTTAAGTTTTATTTTAAGTATAGAATACCTTACAGACTAAGACTATTTTTGAGAACCACACAGATCACTGACTCGTTTGTATAAAAATATTTGTAAGATGTAATATTTAATGTTTTTATTGAGTGAATCACTTTACTGATTAAAAGATCGGACAATGATCTGTCGCGATTTACTGCTGCTCGCACATTGGTTTTCTCAAGCGACAAGGCTATCATTACAAACTCAAAGTGAGAAATCACGTGACTTCAAACGCTTCTTTAAATAATGAGGAAACTGAAAATAGCTTTGAAATAGACGATGTCGACAAGTTGAATAATTTTCAATCACAGAAAAACTCATAAAGACGAAACATCACAACTTTAAACATACCACCCGCCTCGTGAGTGGTAACTGCACGATGAAAAGAAAAAAAAACAAGAAGTGCTTAATCGAGTATTTGTCAACAACGCAAATGCCGCCCGCGGTAAAAAAAACAGTATAAATATAACAAAAATTTAAGTGTTAGCCGCCCGCCATAATCCACTAATTTACAGAAGAATTTCTTTTAAATGTAATTAATAATAATTGTTCAGATTTCGCTCATTTCTGTCGCTCTGATTGGAAACAGACAAATCTGAGTAATCGGACGTTCGTATTCAAAACTGGCAGTTTTTACGCGAACATAATGTACTAAATCGCCCTTACCCTTGTAGCATTGAATAATACGGCCTAACAACTAACTAGAAGGCGGTAACGAATCATGTTTCACAAGAACGATATCACCGATTACAAGATGTAGCTCTTTCTTGAACCATTTGTAGCGTTTTTGTAAAGAATGTAAATAATCAGCAGCCCATCTTCTCCAGTAAACCTCTGAAATTTGATGTACTAACTGCCATCGATTTAAATGATTTTCCAAAGTAAGTTCTAATGAGGGTTCTGCAATGCTAGTCAAAGGGGCTCCAATCAGAAAATGTCCAGGTCTAAGATAGGAAAACTCTTCAGGATCATTTAAAAGAGGAGCAATAGGGCAGGAATGGAGGAAAGCTTCTATACGGGTAAAAAGGGTATAAAACACTTCGTATGTAAGAGTATGTGCACTTACAATTCTTTTCAGATGGTGCTTAAAACTCTTAACTCAAGCTTTCCATTAACCCTAATAATGAGGAGCGGAAGGAGGTATGAAATTCCAAGAAGTACCTGAAACTGCGAACTCGTTATGCAAATTAGCATCTAGTCTAAGATTCAAAAGGCAATTTTTTAATTCCCGGCCAGCAACGTGAAATGTCGTACCATTACCACTCTACAAGTGAACAGCTCGCGTACAACAACAAACGAAAAGCGCTACGTGAATTTTGTAACTCTTTCTGCCACCACTGAAAGCAACGCGAACATTAAATGGGTCTGCATAGTCCACACCAGAATGTGTGAATGGACGATGTGGGGTTACTCTAAATTCAGCTAAGTCCCCCATTAGTTGTTGAGACAGAGTCGCTTTCTCACGTGTGCAATCCAGGCAACCTTCGATCAGTTGTTTAATCTAACAGCGTGCTCCTGAAACCCAGTAACGCTGTCTGAACGTATGTAACGTCAATTGCTGACCACCGTTTAAAAAACGAAGGTGAGCTTGCGTGGCGATAAGATCACTAATGTGGTGCCGCGGGAAAATGATAGGTGCTTCTCATTAAAACTGATAGGAGCATGCCGTAGTTTTTCACCTAACCTTAAGAGATTGTTGGAATGTAAGAATGAATTCAAACTTTTTAATAGCGAGTTTTTTGGGACCCCCTACCTTCTTTGTTTAAAGTTTTTATCTCATTATAAAAGGAATTTGCCTGGACAAATTCAATCCAAAATATAACAGCTTGTTGGATTTCAATCGCATTTAGAGAAATTGTTGAACATTTAGGTTGAGGCTTCTAAAGGTTTAAGTGCTTCAACAGAAAGGCATCAATAAACCTTTTGCAATAGGTCGTTACGCAAAGCAATCTTGGTCAAGAGGAGAATTTAAGCATCAAGTTGAATGGACTTTTGATCACACTCAAAACATGATGACTCTCTAGTGGTCACTATTATAAATTTGATTGCGAGGGGGCTGCGCGACGATATTCAGGTCATTTTGAGGAATCCAAAGTTAACCAAAACTAAGCCAAAACTGTTACGGAATCTGTGTAACACTAAACAGGTATTTTATCCAATGACATAGTTTTCATAACAAACTTAAGTTTCTTAGTTAGTAACGCAGCTGCACACAACTCCAAACGAGGAACTGATACATATTTAACAGGAGCTACTCTAGATTTAGCTATTAGTAGGCAAACACGAGCCTCCTTTAAATCTTCACTGAGGATTCTAATGTAAACTGAAGCTAAAAAAGCTTTTTACGAAGTGTCAGAAAAGCCAGGAAGCTCGAATTCAGAGGTTGTCTGCCGTTGTCGTGTCCATCTGGGGACTTTAAGTGCTTCTAATTTTTCCAGATAACCATGTTCCTGCATTAAAATTTTTACCACTATTATGACTGGAGTTATCCAACCCATAAGATCGTACAACTTAGCTATTAATAAAACAACAATCCGTTTTGTTGAATTTTCGACTAAAAAAGAAGTCCCTTTAAAAAGGAATGAATCATACTCACGATCCCAAAATAAACCTAGAAACTTCAGCTGAGCATCCTCCGCTAACGGAAATTCGATATCACGTTCGTGTTCTCCCGAGGGGCAATCTTCCAATAGTTCGGGTTCATTTGCCGCCCATTTTCGCAAATGGAAACCGCCAGCTTCTAATAACAGTGTTACTTGAGCTCGCGCCTGTTTAGCCTCAATTTGATTATCTTCATTAAAAGAAAAACATCATTGACGTAAATTTTATTTTCTAATATAGTTTGGGCTAAAGGAAATCTATTCCTTCATCATAAGCTAACTGATTAACTACTTTGTTAGCCAAGTAAGGAGCGCAGCCAGTACCGGAAGTAACGGATAAAAGTCTATAAGCGACGAGCTTTTGTCAGGAGAAATCTAGACAATTCCTTAATAGTCGCAATCCCGAGGGTCAACTAGAATTTGTCTAAACATTCTTTCAATGTCAGCCATATAGACAAAGCGATGAAATCTCCAATTCATGATGATTAAAACCAAATCACAGAGAATCTTGGGACCGATGTGAAGATGAGAATTCAAGGAAGAATTATTGGAAGTTAAACCGGAAGCGCTGAAAACAACCCTCAGCTTATTAGTGGAACTACTTTCTCTTAAGATAGGGTGATGAGGCAAATACACAGTTTGTGGAAAACTATCTAATTCCTTTTCTTGAAGAAGTTCCATTTGTCCAAGGCTTTCATATTCTGAAAAGAAACTGGAGTATTGTAACAATAATTCCAATTTCTCCGATAAACGACGAAGTACTTTACTCAAAACAATCTTGGCTCGTTCCAGGGATGCACCCATTTTTATGGGAAGACCGTTTTTGAAAGGTAAGCGTACCATGCAACGCCCGTCTTTTGATCGTTGGTAATTTGTGGCGAAATGCTCATCACAAAACAGTTCGTAATCTGTCAAAGTACTTTTAAAGGGAACTTTCTCCAACTTCCAGAACCTGGTTAAGTCTTCATGCAAGACTTCTGCTGAAATAGCCTGATGTGATGATCCAACCAAAAACGGTACTTTGAGCAGTTAGAGAACCCAATATACCCTGTTGGAGACCAGGAAGTAAACAGGAGCCATATTTATCGGCGCGTAAAATCAAATCAACTTGATGGGAGCTAAAGGGATTTGGATCTGCTAACCGTAAGTCTTTCAATTGATTTTCATTCCCCACGTTGGTTCTTGAAGAACTAATATTAACTTTTCCAACCAAATAAACTACTGCTTCAACCTTTTGTAGCGTGGACTTAATATTTTCATCTCCCATTCCTTGAGAGTATTAATATCAAACTTTTTAACCATTATAAAAACAAGTAAATTACTCCAATGTTCTGTTGAGCGTTTAAGATTTTGACAGCCGCCAACGATTCGTTTGTTTTATCGCGTAAGTTGTTTAAGTCTTCTAGAATATTATTCGACATATTAGGAAGATTGATAAAGATTTGTAAATGAGTTGAGATTAAAGCTCTCTTGTTGTCAAATCTGGTCTTTAGCGACTTCTAGTCGAGATAAAATTAGCATTATTATCGAAACATGTCTTAAAAAACCTTCAGCTTCGCCCTTTCAGGACAATTTCAAATAGTGTTATCTTGCTACATTTGACAAGGAATCGTTTTGAATTATCAAAGTGTTAAGTAAATCGCGGAAATTTTCTTAATCCTTGTAGTTTCCTGAAAAATCCGGTAAAGTGATTTGAGGAAGTTCAACACGCAAGGAATCATGACGAATAATTTAAGACTGATTTAAACTTTCATTAGTCTTAGTTTCAGGAGTGAGTAAGAACAAATAATTATATAAAAAATCTCGTGCATTGAGATAAGCATCTTCAATAGCGAGATATTTTGGTAGACTTTGTGAAATATTCCATTTTCTCACGCTCAGCTGACGTAGTTCCAGCTTTAATTTCCAGATGCAGGGTTTCACAACTAATACTACGGTTTGAAATCGATAAAATCTAAAATTAAATGTGTTGACAATCGTCAAAATATTAGCTAGCAAACGTGTTATTTCTTTCTTCAGGTGAAGAATAATGAATGACTAATTCAGTGAAGAATGACAGCATGAAAGAGTACAGTACAGGCTGTTTCGAGAAGGACGACTTCCTTACAGTACTGATCCGAAAAGATCAGACAACGATCTGTCGCGATTGACTGCTGCTCGCACATTGGTTTTCTCAAGCAACAATGCTATCATCACATACTCAAACTGAGAAATCACGTGTCTTCAAACATTCCTTTAAATAATAAGCCAAATGAAAATAGCTTTGAAATAGACGATGTCGATAAATTGAATCATTTTCAATGGCAGAAAATCTCATAAAGTGTGCATGATTTTTTATTGTTTTCTTGAAATTGTCTTTGATTTTGGAAATTATGAGGAGAAAATTGTCTTTCATTTTGAAAATCATTAGGAAATTTTTTTTTTTGATTTTGAAAATTATTAGGAAAGAATTGTTTTTGATTTTCAGAATTATTTGGGAAAAATTGTCTTTGATTTTTGGTTTTAAATTGATTTTGGAGTTGGTTAGAATTGGATAACTGATGTGATATATTCGAGAGCAATATTAGCTTTATTAGTTTGAATTTTTTTCCGTTATTTCATCCGGTTTGTTGCTACAATTGATCTTTCTATTTCTAACGCATTGTTAACAGTTTCTGAAAATGATAATAGTTTGCCTATTCTAGTTTGAAGTTCTGTTCTTAACCCTCTAATAAAACAATCTACTGCGTCGCTATCTAATTCTTCTATAAAATTGTCTTTTATTTTATTGACTTATGCACTCAAAATATTTTTATTTTTAGCTTTATATGCGTCACTTATTTTATCAGAGATTTCTTTTACTCTAGTTGCATAGAAGAGTACTTTTTCATTTTCACATTGGTAAATGTTACCTAATTCTCCCTGAACTTGATAAACCGTTTATAATGGTGCGTACACTGTTCTTAGTTTATTTATTAGTTCATCTATTTATTGTAAGTGCAACCGTAAATACACTTTCGAGCTTCCTCTGCAAGCTTACTTCTGAAGTTTCATATTGTAATTCGAAAAAATAATAAAAACATTTTTATAAAATTGATTTTTTAGATATTTTTTTTGTTTAGAAAAACTTTAGATGCAAAAAAAAAATCCTGAAATTTTGGATTTTTGTTTCAATATAGAGAAAAAGTCTAGGAAACAAATTAGGAAATTTATATTTTTTACATTGATATTGAGAATAAATTGAAAAATTGGTTTAAATTTTTATTTTATAATTTTATATAGGGAAGAACTTAAGAAACGTTTCTAAAATGTATGTATTTAAAAAAGTTTAATAGTCGATTATCTCAGAATTTTCGTATTGCTTTAGTTTTCAGGTTGATGCACCAAAATTTATAACGAGGTATGTTACATCTCATAATAAAATAATTATATCTAAACTTACGCTACGTCCTCTTTTTTTTATTCTAAATTTGTTACAAAATAGAAAACATGGATTATTAATATGAAGTTTACATGAGTGATACAGTCTGTCAAGTTAAAGCGTGGGTGGCTTTACTCGCAGTCGGTAAGGTGTATCGACATGATTTTGGTGTCAAAATATTAAGAAGAGCTCCCTC
>NC_046660.1:132940196-132945573 GCF_010883055.1 Belonocnema kinseyi
AGGGAGCTCTTCTTAATATTTTGACACCAAAATCATGTCGATACACCTTACCGACTGCGAGTAAAGCCACCCACGCTTTAACTTGACAGACTGTATATGTCAGATTTGTTTATATCTAATTGGATATGCGCAGGATGGAATTGCTAGAATAATGTGAGAAATCTCGTCTCGGTTACCACCCTTTACAACAGGAAAAGAGTTTAGTTACAAGTTTTAAAATAATATTGAGAAAGAAACAAGGGATAGCAATACTATTTGTAGAAACTTACTCAAGATTTTAATTTATTACCGTCTGGAATAAGGCCCCGTTTAGAAACTCACGAATCTAGGTCAGGGACTCAGTTTGCAGAGTTGGTCGATCTCACTTCCTTTGCTATTGTATAATGGGACAATAGGTTGGTGGTGCACTTTCTTAGGAGAGTTTCCGTGACTGCTAAGAGGACTTACGGAGTTTGTGTGGAAATTGACGTTAAAGTTTTTTTTATCAGGTAATTACTATTTCACTGATTTCACAGATTCTAAACGATGCTTTAAAAGTTCTGGAGAGCTCTTGGACGGCGATTCGATGGTAGAAATAAACTTTTACCGGGTTAATTGATATTTCACCGATTGTACAGATTCTAATAGTCGTTTTAAAAGCTCCGGAGAGTTCTTGGGCAGTGATTCGATGGGAAAAATAAACTTTTATCAAGTGATTGATACTTCCCCGATCTGACAGATTCTAAACGTTGTTTTAAAAGTTCCGGAGAGTTCTTGGGCAGTGATTCGATGGTAGCAATAAACTTTTATCAGGTGATTTATATATCCGGGATTTGTCAGCTTCTTGGGCAGCAATTCGATGTAAGAGATACACTTTTATCAGGTGGTTGATATTTCCCCGATTTCAGAGAATCTAAACGTTTTGTTAATAGTTAAGGACAGTTCTTGGGCAGAAATTGGATGGTAGCAATAAACCTTTATCAGGTGATTGATATTTCACCGATATCACAGATTATGAACGCTGTTTGAAAAGTTACGGAGTGCTCTTGGGTAGCAATTCCATGGTACAAATAAACATTTATCAGGCGATTGATATTTCCACGATTTCACGGATTCTAAACGTTATTTTAAAAGTTCCGGATAGTTCTTGGGCAGCGATTCTATTGTAGAAACACACATTTATTAGATTATGGATATTTCAAATATTTCAAAGGTTCTAAATGCTGTTTTTAAAACTTCCGGAGAGTTCTTGGTCAGCGATTTGATGGTAGAAATAAACTTTTATCTGGTTATTGATATTTTACCTATTTCACAGATTCTAATCGTTGTTTTAAAAGTTTCGGAGAGTTCTTGGGCAGCGATTCGATGAATGAAATAAGCTTTTGTAATATGATTGATATTTCTCCGATTTTCACAGATTCTAAACGTTGCTTCAAAAGTCCTGGATAATCCTTGGGCAGCGGTTCGTTGGTAGAATAAACTTTTGACAAGTGCTTGATATTTAACCGATGTCACAGATTCCAAACGTTGTTTCAATAGCTCTGAAGAGTTCTTGGGCAGCAATTCGATGGTAGAAATAAACTCTTATCTGGCGAATGATATTTCCCCGCTTTGACAGATTATAATTGTTGTTTTGAAAGTTCCGGTCAGTCCTTGGGCAGCGATTCGATGGTAAAAATAAACTTTCATCAGGTGAATGCTATATCACCGATTTCGCAGATTTTAAACGTTGTAGAAATACCCTTTTATTTGGTGATGGATATTTCATAGATTTCAAAGGTTTTAATGCTTTTTTTAAAACTTCCGGAGAGTTCTTGGGCAGCGATTCGATGGTAACAATCAACATATATCAGGTGATGGATATTTGCCCGATTTGACAGATTCTAAACGTTGTTTTAAAAGCTCCGTTGAGTTTTTGGGCAGCAAATCGATGGTAGAAGTGAACTTTTATCAGGTGATTGAGATTTTACCGATTTCACATACTCTAAAACGTTGTTTTGAATGTTCCGGGGAGTTCCTGGCCAGCGATTCGATGGCAAAAATACACTTTTATCAGGGGATTTATATTTCCCAGATTTCACATAATCTAAACGTTATTTTGAAAGTACCGGAGAGTTTTTGGGCAGCCATTCGATGGTAGAAGTGAACTTTTATCAAGTGATTAATATTTCCCCGGTTTCACAGATTCTAAATGTTTTTTCAAAAGTTCCGGAAAGTTTTTGGGCAGTGATTCGATGGGAGCAATAAAGTTTCATCATGTGATTTATATTTTCCCGACTTCACAGACTCTTAACGTTGTTTTAAAAGATCCGAAGAGTCTTGGGAAAGCGATTCGATGGTTGAAATACACTTTTATCAGGTGATGAAAATTTTTCCGATTTTACAGATTCTAAACGTTATTTTAAAAGTTCCAGAGAGTTCTTGTGCAGTGACTCGATGGTAGAAATAAACTTTAATCCGGTGATTTATATTTCGCTGATTTGACAGTTTCAAAGCGTTGTTTTAAAAGTTCCGGAGGGTTCTTGGGTTGCGATTTTTTGGCAGAAATAAACTTTTATCCGGTTATTGTTATCTTACCGATTTCTCCGTTTATAAACGTTGTTTTAAAAGTACCGGGGAGATCTTGGGCAGCGATTTGATGATAAAAATGAACTTTAATCAGGTGATTGATATTTCACCGATTTCGCAGGTTTCAAACTTTGTTTTTAGAAGTTCCGGAGAGTTCTTCGGCAGCGATTCGATGGTGGAAATAAAGTTTTGTCAGGTGATTGGTATTTCCCCCATTTCACATATACTAAACGTTGTTTTAAAAGTTCCGGTAAGTTCTTTGATAGCGATACTATAGTAGCAATAAACCTTCATCCGTTGATTGATATTTCACCGATTTCTTAGATTATAAATGTTGTTTTAAAAGTTCTGGAGTTCTGTGCTACATTTAATAGGTTAACTCGATCTTAACCTACAAATAAATCCAACTTAACAGAACCTTAAGAAATTTTGCTTAACGCAACAAAACTTAACTTAAGTTTTCCCGTTTTAACACAATAAAGTTCATTTCATGGTACTACAGGTGTTTCAAAATTTAGACGCACATTACTCATTCGAAGAAGCTTAGAACTACAAGTATAATTGACCCCATTTCAATTAACTTGACAATGTTTGTATCAACTAAAATGTAGAACTGTAACTTAAACATGCAAATGAATAAGAGTTTTATTCAAAACTTTTTTCTCTCTGCTTTTCTTAAACTTACGGGATATATTCATACTATCTTTCGTGTTTACATTTTATCTTGCTTTTTATCGTAATTAAATTGATTTATAGTCCTACGTCAGTCTATTTTCTGCCTGCTATAACGTGTCTTTATTTCTACATTTGTAGGTTAAGATCGAGTTAACCTATTAAATATACCACACATTTAAGACTGAGAACCGTACGCTTACATAGCTACACGTATGGTTGAATTTCATTCGGCTAGGTTAGGTTAGGTCAGGTTTTGTTAGGTTAGGATAGGTTAAACCTCTATTTAGGTTAAGACTAAGCTGAATGGAACGGTACCGAAAACATAACGGGACAACTCAATCAGCTTAGTTGTGTTTGGTGACGTTGGGTTAGGTTAGGTTAGGTTTGGTTAGATTTGTTTCTAGGTTAGGCTCGAGTTGACCCATTCGATGTAGCACACATTTGCTACTGGGAAAATATGCTTCCAGAGCTTTACGTGTAGTTGAATAAATTTCTGTTAATGCAGGTTAGGTGAGATCAGGTTCTGTTTGGTAAAGTTATGTTAAATAAGTTGATATCAGGCAAGGGTTGATCCTTCACAGTTGTTGACATGTTTTTGAAGTGAAAATTTGCATCACTGGCATTATTTTGAAATTTATTTCCCTCAGTGCCTTTATTTTTCATCATTTTTTGAGGTTATGGTTCAACCATGACGGGATGGGTGATTTTTGATACCGAATTTGAATTTAGTGCCCCAAAATCCATAGGAATACTTGTGTATTGTTACCAGATCCGCACACTTTTTTTTATGTGGCTGTGTATTTCACAAATTTCAAAGATCCTTAACTCTGTTTTAATAATTCCGCAGAGTTCTTCGGCAGCGATTCGTTGGTAGAAATAGACTTTTATCGAGTGATTGATATATCCCTGATTTCGCAGATTATAAACTTTATGTTAAAAGATTCGAAGAGTAATTGCGCAGCGATTCGATGGTAGAAACGAACTTTTACCAGGTGCTTGATATGTCACCGATTTTGCAGATGCTGAACGTTGTTTTAAAAGTTCCGCAGAGTTCTTGGGCAGCAATTCGAAATTAGAAATAAACTTTATCAATTTATTGATATTTCACCGTTTCCACAGATTCTATACATAGTTTTAAAAGTACCGGAGAGTTCTTGGGCAACGATTCGATGGTAGAAATAAACTCTTATCTGGTGATTGATATTTCACCGATTTCACAGATTCTGAACGTTGTTCTAAAAGTTCCTGAGAGTTCTAGGACAGCGGTTCAATTGTATAAATAAACTTTTGTCAAGTCGTTGATACTTCCCCAATTTCACAGACTCTAAACGTTGTTTTAAAAGCTTTCAAGACTTCTTGAGCAGCGATGGATTCGTAGAAATAAACTTTTACCAGGTGAATGATATTTTCGTAATTTAACAGGTACTTAACGCTGATTCAAAAGTTCCGGAGAGTTCTAGTGCAGCGATTCGATGGTATAAATAACCTTTTATCTAGTGATTGTCATTCACTGATTTCACAGATTATAAACGTTGTTTTAAAAGTTACGGAGACATGTTGTGCGTCGATTCGATGGTAGAAATAAACTTTTGTCAGGCCATTGATAATTCCCTGATTTCACACATTCTGAACATTATTAAAAATATTCCAGAGATATTTTGGGTAGCAATCCATTGGTAGAAATAAACTTTTACCAGTTGATCGATATTTCACCAATTTCGCGGATTCTAAACGATGTTTTAAAAGTTCCGGAGAATACTTGGACAGCGATTCTATGGTAAAGATAAGATTTTATCAGGAGATTGATATTTCTCTGATTTCACAGATTCTAAACTTTATGTTCAAAGTTGCGGAGAGTTCTTGGGCAGCAATTTCATGGGAGAAATATCCTTTTATCAGTTGATTGATATTTCCTTGATTTCGCAGACTGTGCACGTTGTTTTAAAAGTTCCGGGAAGTTCTATGGCAGCGATTCGATGGTAGAAATAAACTTTTACTCGGTGATTGATATATCACCGATTTCACAGATTACTAGGAAGTCTGATAAGTACCCGAAAATTCTAAGAGATGGCATTAGTATTCACTAATGTGTACCATTTTCGTCGAGCTTGATCCTTCAAATGACGCCTGTCAAAACTTCAGCCATTTATGTTTA
>NC_046660.1:132945673-132946962 GCF_010883055.1 Belonocnema kinseyi
TCTTCGCAAGAAAACGATATCCGAGACCAAGGCCAAGCTGAATAAGTATTACCCGGACTCTGCACCGTCGATTGGAATGATTCATAAGTGGTTTACCGAGTTTCGTTGTGGCCGTACGAGCACAGTTGTTGCTGAACGATCTGGGCGCCCAAAAGAGGTCACTACGCCAGAAAATGTCGGAAAAATCCATGATATGATGTTAAATGATCCCAAAGTGAAATTGAGAGAGGTAGCTAATGATGTAGGCATATCATTGGAACGTGTGGGCAATATCGTGCATTCAGATTTGGGCATGAAGAAGCTCTGTGCGCGATGGGTGCTGCGTTTGCTCACAGTGGACCAAAAACGAATTCGTGTGATAACTTCCCAGCAGAATTTGGCATTATTTTCGCGTAAGCCGACCGAGTTTTTGCGCCGATTTATAACCATGGATGAAACCGAGATCCACTACTACACTTCTGAGTCAATGCAACAGGCAAAACAGTGGGATCCAACTGGCCAAAGTGCTCCGAAGCGTCGAGAAACGCAACAATGGGTCGGAAATGTTATGGCCTCCGTAATTTGGGATGCACATGGCATAATATTCGTGGACTATCTTGAAAAAGGTAAAACCATAACTGGAGCATACTATTCATCATTATTGGACCGAATAAAAATCGAAATCGCCGAAAAACGACCGCATTTGAAGAAGAAAAAACCGCTTTATCATCACGACAATGCGCCTGTTCATTCATGCTTAGTTGCACAAGCAAAATTGCATGAAATCGGCTTCGAATTGGTTCCTCAGCCACCGTATTCAACACTGGCCCCCAGCGACTATTACTTGTTCCCTAACCTGAAGAGATGGCTCACTGGTAAGCGTTTTTACTCAAATGAGGAACTCATAGCTGAAACTGAGGCGTATTTTGGAGACCTTCCGATCGAGTACTTTTTGGACGGTATCAAAATGTTAGAAAATCCTTGGACTCGCTGTATCGACCTAAAAGGAGAGTATATTGACAAAATAAAACCGACTTTGGCCAAAAAACGTCTCCGTGTTTCATTTTTCATGGACTTATCAGACCGCCTTGGGCGGCGATGCGGTGGTAGAAATAAACTTTTGTCAGATGAGTCAGATTTCACCGATTTGACAGATTTGGACCGTTGTTTTAAAAGCTCCGGAGAGTTTTCGGGCAGCGATCC
Organism: Belonocnema kinseyi; assembly: GCF_010883055.1. Lineage (NCBI taxonomy): Eukaryota > Metazoa > Arthropoda > Insecta > Hymenoptera > Cynipidae > Belonocnema > Belonocnema kinseyi. Next base: position 132,946,856 of record NC_046660.1, read on the forward strand.
GATGGTATACGAGGGTAGTTCAATAAGTCCTTAGAATGAAGTATAAAAACAATTTTTTTTGGGTAAATTTTTTTTATTTTTCAACATAATCTCCTTGGAGCTCTATA
>NC_046660.1:132947062-132966082 GCF_010883055.1 Belonocnema kinseyi
ACTGCACCATATATCTAGTCGGGAGTGGTGCTGACTGAAAACAGGTGATTTGGAGCGATTCGCGCGCCATCTGTTGGTCATTCTAAGGACTTATTGAACTACTCTATCCTCGATTTCGTGGATTCTGAACGTTGTTTTAAAAGTTTCGGAGAGCTCTTGGGCAGCGTTTCGATTGTAGAAATAAACCTTTATCCATTGATTGATTTTTTACTGATTTCACAGATTATAAACGTTGTTTTAAAAGTTCCGGCAATTTCTTGGGCGGCGGTGCGAAGGTATAAATAAACTTTTATCAGGTGGTTGATACTTCCCTGATTTGACAGATTCTAAACGTTGTTTTAAAAGCTTCGAAGAGTTATTGCGCAGCGATTCGACAGATTCTACAGATTCTGAACGTTATTTTAAAAGTTCCGTAGTGATTTTGGGCAGCGATCCCATGGTAGAAATAAACTTCTGCCAGGTGATTGATATTTCAGCAATTTCACAGATCCTAAACTTTATTTTAAGAGTTCCGTAGTGTTCCGGCAGCGATTCGTTGGTAGAAACAAAATTTTATCAGGTGATTTATAATTTCCCGATTTCGCAGATTCTGAACGTTCTTCCAGACGTTCCGGAGAGTTCTTTGGCGGCGATCCGATGGTAGAAATACACTTTTATCAGGTGGTTGATATTTCGCTGATTTCAAAGATTCTAAACGTTATGTCGAAAGTTCCGGAGGCTTCTTGTGAAACGATTCGATGGTAGAAATAACCTGTTATCAGGTGGTTGATATTTCACCGATTTCACAGATTCTGAACGTTGTTTTAAAAGTTCCCGACAGTACTTGGACAGCGGTTCAATTGTATAAGTAAACTTTTATCAAGTCGTTGATACTTCCCCGATTTCACAGACTCTAAACGTTGTTTGAAAAGGTTCCAAGTCTTCTTGAGCAGCGATCCATTCGTAGAAATAAACTTTTACCAGGTGATTGACATTGCACCGATTTCACAGAATCTAAACGTTGTTTAAAAAGTTCCGGAGAGCTCTTGGGCGGCGATCCGAAGGTATAAATAAACTTTTATCAAATGGTTGATATTTCCCTGATTTAACAGATTCTGTACGTAGTTTTAAACGTACCGTATTGATTTTGGGCAGCGATCCCTTGGTAGAAATAAACTTCTATCATGTGATTGATATTTCACCTATTTCACAGATCCTAAACTTTGTTTTAATAGTTCCGGAGAGATCACCGGCAGCGATTCGTTGGTAGAAATAAACTTTTATCAGGTGATTGATATTTCCCTGATTTCGAAGACTCTAAACCTTATGTTAAAAGTTCCGACGAGTTATTGGGCAGTGATTTGTTGGTAGAAACAAAATTTTATCAGGTGATTTATAACTTCCCGATTTCGCAGATTCTAAACGTTCTTTCAAATGTTCCGGAGAGTTCTTGGGCGGCGTTGCGGTGATAGAAATCAACTTTTTCATGTGGTTGATATTTCACCGATTTCACAGATTCCGAACGTTCTTTTAAAAGGTCCGGAAAGTTTTTGCCAGGGATGCGATGGTGGAAATAAACTCTTACCAAGTGGTTGACTTTGCACCGATTTTGCAGATGCTGAACGTTGTTTTAAAAAATTCGGAGAGCTCTTGGGCAGCGATTCGATGGTAGAAATAAACTTTTATCCGTTGATTGATATTTGACCGATTTCACAGGATATAAACGTTGTTCTAAAAGTTCCGGAGAGTTCTTGGGTGGCGATCCAAAGGTACAAATAAACTTTTATCAGGTGGTTGATATTTCCCTGATTTCGCAGATTCTAAACGTTGTTTTAAAAAAACCGTAGTGATTTTGGGCAGCGTTCCCTTAGTGGAAATAAACTTTTGTCTGGTGATTGATATTTCACCAATTTCACAGATCATAAACGTTGTTTTAATAGTTCCGGAGAGTTCTCCGGCAGTGATTCGTTGGTAGAAGGAACTTTTATCAGGTGATTAATATTTCCCTGATTTCGCAGATTCTAAGCTTTATGTTAAAAGTTCCGGAGAGTTTTTGGGTAGTGATTCGTTGGTAGAAACAAAATTTTATCAGGTGATTGATATTTCTCCGATTTCGCAGATTCTAAACGTTGTTTTAAAATTTCCGCAGAGGTCTTTGGCAGCAATTCGATGGTAGAAATAAACTTTTATTTGGTGATTGATATTTCACCAATGTCACAGATCATAAACGTTGTTTGAAAAGTTCCGCAGAGTTCTTAGGTGGCGATCCGATGGTATAAATAAACTTTTCTCAGATGTTTCATATTTCCCTGATTTCGCAGATTCTAAACTTTATTTTAAAAGTTCCGGAGAGTTTTTGGGTAGTGATTCGTTGGTAGAAACAAAATTTTATCAGGTGATTGATATTTCTCCGATTTCGCAGATTCTAAACGTTGTTTTAAAATTTCCGCAGAGGTCTTTGGCAGCAATTGGATGGTAGAAATAAACTTTTATCTGGTGATTGATATTTCACCAATGTCACAGATCATAAACGTTGTTTGAAAAGTTCCGCAGAGTTCTTAGGTGGCGATCCGATGGTATAAATAAACTTTTCTCAGATGTTTGATATTTCCCTGATTTCGCAGATTCTAAACTTTATTTTAAAAGTTCCGGAGAGTTCTTAGGCAGCGATTCGATGGTAGAAATAAACTTGTATCAGGTGACTGATATTTCCCCGATTTCACAGATACTAAACGTTGTTTTAAAAGTTCCGAAGAGATCTTCAGCAGAGATGCGATGATAGAAATAAACTTTTATCCGGTGATTGATATTTCACCGACTTCACAGATTCTGAACGTTGCTTTAAAAGTTCTGAAGTGATTTTGGGTCGCCATCCTTTGGTAAAAATAAACTTTTACCAGTTCATTGATCATTCACTAATTTCACAGATCCTAAACTTTGTTATAATAGTTTCGGAGAGTTCTGTGGCAGCGCTTCGTTGGTAGAAATATACTTTTATCAGGTGATTGATATTTCCCTGATTTCGCATATTCGATACTTCATGTTAAAAGTTCCGGAGAGTTCTTGAGCAGCGATTCGATGTTAGAAATATAATTTTATCCGGTGAATGATATTTCACCGATTGCACAGATTATAAACGTTGTTTTAAGAGTTCCGGACAGTTGTTGGGCAGCGATAAGATGGTATAAATAAATTTAATTCAGGTGATTCATATTTTACCGATTTTGCAAATGCTGAACGTTGTTTTTAAAGTTTCGGGGAGTTTCTTGACAGCGATTCAATGGTGAAAATAAACTTTTATCAGGTGATTGATGTTTCCCCGATTTCACAGATTCTGAACGTTGTTTTAAGAGCTCCGGAGAGTTTTCAAGGTCTTCGGCGTTGACAAGTACAACTCATTTTTAAAATATAATAATTATAAAGAATTCTGTGAAATGCGTTAGAAGAAGAAAGGACAGAAAAATATTTATAACCTAATCATGATTATAAGTAATAATCACCTCGAGCTGTTTTATCATTTATTTAAATCAAAGAATTTTTAAATATCTGTACTTGCTACGAGATTTACAAGACGAATAAAATAAAATATGTAATATAACGTGAATCGATAAATATGACACTCTGAAAAATTATCTATAATTCTAGATTATGCAGTATTGTGAATTGTACTATTACAAATTATGCACAACGTAGCATTTTTTCCTTTCTCGGCTTTTATGAATTTGTAGAACAATTGGTCTCACATTTTCCTTTAGACCCCCTCGATTAATTTTTTTATTATTTACTGTAATGAGAAGTTGAAAAGCGGACACGGCAACCACGACTTACATGAAGAAAAATATATTATTTTAGGTATTTTTCGATGTTGAGGCATGCGCACTGAAAGTTTTCATTCTAACGTAATATACGTCAAAATGCGTAGAAAACTAAAGAGGTAATTTACTTGGTAATCTACGCGTAGAAAACGCGACCAATAGAGCAGCAATTCCCAAACTTTTTATAGTGCATTTTACATTTTTCACAATACTGGAACCCAAGTGAGACACTGTACGCTAGTCGTTCGTGCTCGGTTGCTTGCTTCGCTGACCTTTTCGTTGTTAGAGAATTAGAGCCTTGTGAGAAAAATGAAAAGTTGCTTAAATATTAATTAATAGAATTTTAATAAGTTCCGTTAGATTTGTTAGATTATCAAATATACGTTAAAAAAAGGTAGAAGAAGATCGGATAATAACTTCAAGAGTTATCGCACTTTTGTTGCATTCACAAGATTTGTAAATATTTCATTTATTAGTTCGGATATTAACCGATTTTCAAAAACATTGTTTTCATTTTCTTTAAATTATATCACGAAATTCATTCAGCCAATTAAATTTTAATTGAGCTAAGTCTTTATAATTTCAGTTATTGCAAGTTCATAACAATGAAAAGGTCATTCGCGGTAGGTACACGAAAGTCGAGGAAAGTAGCACTCTGCTCGCAGCGGGGAGCCTGCCTCGGAGTCTGCCTAGCTGTCCGGCCCAGGGTGGCATCCCCCTGCCGGCGGCAGCCTCATCGGCCGGCGGCACTAGTTTGGGAATCGCTGCAATAGAGCATTCTCATTAAGCCATAACACTTCAAAGGGCCGAAGACCCGGGGGTATAGCAGTAGGGAAAAATACATTTCCCATATAGGAATGACATATTTCGGAGACGTTTTTAAAACAAAAGAAGTAAAATAACGAAATATTATTTTGTAGTAAGTTGTAATAAATACAGTGTTGTGCTCGCAGATACAAGATTTTTTCGTCTTGGGCGTAGTGATCTGTCAACAGGTAAACTTATTATATAGTTAAAGAGAAGAAGGGAAATGTGGATAAGTGTTTTGCGTTGTGGGCCTTTAAGTACAAATCAGTTAGAAAATTCCCGGATTTGCGAGGAACATTTTTTGATTGTTAAATCAGAAATATATGCGTGTAGAGTGTGAGGTTATGTTTGCGATGTTATCTTTACCACGACCCTAACGAAAGAATTATTTGTTATTTATATTAATTACAATAGTTTGTAATTTGTTTGTATCATACAGGCTCTCTGGCTTGAAAATCCTTTTAAATAATTCAAGATTCATAATTATATTTGAACATTCATTCCCTTGGTAAAAAATAACCTGTCAAATATGCCACAAGGCGGAAATCTGGACACCCCAGAGATAATGCCAGGATATACAGGATACCCTTGGGACATTTACGGGATATTCGAATATCCCAAGTAGAATATAAATTAATTTTCTATATGCTACTTGGAACATTTGAATATTCTGTAAACGTCCTAGGGATATCCTGGGGTTATCCCTGAAATATATAAATTTCCGCCTTGCGGGATATCCGTGGGGTTATCCGTGTGATATCCTTGGGACAACCTAGGAGATAAATAGGAGCAAATGAGATATCCTAGTATATCCTATAGCTGTAAGGGAGTTGGCTTTTTTGGTAGAAAATTAATCTTCTTGGCCAGGGAAAATTAAAGGGGAATGCAATGTTAAAAATGTTTAATATCACTTGAGCTTTTTAATCCTGCGAGCAGATCGCTCATGGAATAGGCTGCTCCTAACCTTAAGATCTCAATAAACTGACATCGCATTTTATGTCAGCAATCGAATTTGATAACTTGAATTGAAATGAATACAACACTTCACACGAATATCCCTTAATGTTAATGTTCATATTCATAGAGACTAATAAGTTATATCTAAAAATATTAACTCCCTAGATAGCAAATTTCCTGTACACTGACTTCACAGTGCCGGGAGACTCTGCAGATAGATCAGCAGACCATGTCGGTAGACCTTGAGACATATGTGGGTACATATGTTGCTCATTACGCCGTTAGGCTCTGTCGACACGGAATGCTCTCATCCTGCGCTTAGCATATGTCGTACCATCGTGCTTGCTCTCTTCAGTTATGCTATCGGCAGGATGCCAGCATGCCATACCAGCAGGGCCTGACGGCGCAATGAGCAACATAGTTTGCAGCCGCATCTCTATCAAGGTCTACCGACATGCCCTGCTGATCTATCTGCAGAGCCTGCCGGCACTGCAGTCATTGTGCAGGAAAATAGCTATTTAAAACAATAAAAGATTATAGGAAAGGCCAATCCAATCTGTCAATTATTTCGAAAGTGGCGTGCTAACTTCCAAAAATCTAGAGACCCACGAACGAACGCACTAAAATAGGCAGATTCATTCGTATAAAACCCTGTTTTTTTGAATTCAGGGGGTCTCAAAACGTAGATATTTAGCAACCACAGGGTGGGGGGCAAATTTTATACAAATCTAATACCCTCTCTAATGGGAATAATATAAAAAGAGAGAAAAAGAAGGCCCGAGACAAAGAGTACGATTATAATAATAAATGTACTCACCGTAATTTCATGCATCTATAATTTTTTCATTCACGATGGAGTAATCCCTTCCACCATGATGATCACACGTACACTATACGGCGCTTTTCCTGCAAAATATGAATATAATTAAAAAACAAAGAAACAGAATAAGTACAACGGGTCGCGGGCCGCAATTTTTACAACAGTCTTCCGAACCAGCCGGAGAGGCCCAGGTTCAGTTAGAATCCAATCAAGTGACAAAAGGCAGAATATTAACGCGCAATTTGAAGTATTCGCATCATCATAACATTATGACGTTATTGTACATTCTTCCTGGGGGTCATGAAATTTTTAGTGATATTTAATTGCCTATTATTCACAATTTTATCTTCTTTAAACATATAATGAAGCTCAAATTGTACAGTTTTATCATTTCAATGAAAAAGTAGTAAAGAAATTTACACTGAATAATTTAAGTAGTTATCATCAACAAATAATAATAATAATAATAATAATAATATCTGGGCTGCAATTCTCTGCGGATCCTGCAGCTCAGCTGCAGTTACTGCGCGATCACAAGATGATATGTACACTATGTTTGCGATCTGCTGACTGTGCATATATTGTGTATCAACAAGGCCTGATGATGACGTGCTGCAGCATAATTGTTATTTGAGTTAAAACTAAAAATACGATGTGTATTGTTACTCTATAGTCTAACTGAGAAGCAGAATAGTATCATTGAACAGCTTGCACTTCACTTTCACCACCAAACCAGCTTCATAAAACTTATAAGCTTCCAAACTTCTACAAGCTTTCAGTTGTTTTGAAGTGTAACAACTGTGAGATTGAATAAAATATGACACTATATACACTATTGTCGCTGAGGGTACTGAGCTTAAATTTTCACTAAAATCTCTATCTCTAAAGGTTCCTTTTCACGGATTCATTTCTAGCTGCTTTGTTGGTTTACAGCTTATTTGATTAGTTGAGAACCTAGATACATACTAAAAGTGTGTAATTAATGTATCAGTTTATTCAAGTTCGACATCCTCCAAATATTTACTCTGCATTTCGAAAAAAGAAAAACAATTTTTAAAAACTACGGCAATACATACGAACTATAGGGGCTTTGGGAGGCTGTTATTCTCTCGAGGGCCGCTCAGAGCGCGTAACGTCACAAGTGAGAATATTCTATAGGCGCACTGCCATAACGCAAATACGAAGGAAATTTTTCCGAATTTGGAACGCCGCGTCGCTCGTATACCGTCTTCTTGACCGGAGATATTCAAAAAAGCAAAAGGAAATTTAAAACGGCACCTATACGTACGAGGCAGAACAAAGGGGCTGACTTTGAAAGCGTGGGCACAGAAGCAGCCTCTGGGGTTCTGGAATGTCCAGAACTTAATCCTGTCGCATCGAAATCAAATTACATTTTGCAACCACTTCTGATAAGAAATGATCGGACATTTGGAAGCAGTGTGCATAACTACGAAGAACCATCGATCTTTCCGATTGTAAGTTTGATATATTTTAATTTTTGTTGCTTATTTTAAATACAAAACAAACGCTTGAGTGATTATTGTTTTTTTATCTTTCGCCATTTTTCAAATCAAATATAAAATTAGCATTAAAGCAAAAAATGGCTTTATTATTATATTATTTTCGGAAAAATCAAGTTTATAAAATTTGTAAGTGGATTGAAATGTTTATTTATTAAATTCGCATGTTGTTATGTAAATATTACATTTTTAACACCACTGTTTTTTAACTAAAAATTTGCTTTCTTCTTGAGTTTTTAACAATCCAAAATTGATGTTTAATTCTTATCATTTTTCAACAGTTTAGTTTTCAAAAAACACTTACATAATGTAATCATTAGTTGTTTTAAATGGTTCATATTGTTCCTAATGTAATGATTTTTGTTTGAAATAACAGATATAATGCGAAAAAATTAACATAACCTTAACTTGCTCCAAAAGTAACTAATATTTTTTTATTTATTTGTATTTTCTTGTTTTTTTCTTTTGCTCAATTGATGATAGATTGTAAAATAATCAACCTTTTAAATGTTTGGCCTTCTCTTTATTAACATACAATATCAATATTTTTGAAAAATTCTAATAACTCATAAAGTAATCTATTTTTTCCTTTATTTTCCTTCTTGTCTTCTACTTCTTTAATTTCAATAACTCGGAAAATAAACAACACAAAAAAATTCTTCTAAATAAAGTATAATTTTGATCTTTTTAAAAACGACCAATAACTCAAACAATAAATAATACTTTCCTTCTTTTTCTTTGTTGATTCTTGTGCTCTCTTTAATTCTTAAATTTTCTTGTTCTTAATAGCGCAATTTACACCTTTCTGAAAAATGCTTAGAAGTCGAAAAATAAAGATTATTTTTCTTCTTAAGCTTCTTCTTTCCTTTTGTTAATTCTTGTTTTGGTCTTCTTTCTTCTCCATAATGACCTTAGTTCGAAAAATGAGGAACATTTTCTTATTTATTTTTATTCTTTTTTTCTTAGTCTTTTTTTAGTCTTTTAGTTTTAAAGTTGTCAATCTCATGTTTAAGGTAAGATTCCGTAAGAATGTTTGGAGCCTAATAATTTTTGAACAAAAATGTAAATTTCCAACTGAAAAGACTAACATAATCTGAAATTGATTAAGATTGTAAATTTGAGAATTTTAAAGAAAATTAATTCCATTTAATTTTAATGATTTTGCTTTTGAAATATCGATCTCAATTTAACTACTTCAAATGTAACGATTTTGTTTAAAATAACAGATTTTACGCGAAAAAGTTAACATAACCTTAAATTGCTCAAAAAGTAAAAAATATTTTTTTCTTATTGGTAGTTTTTAGTTTCCTTCTTTTACTTTAATGATGATAAACAGGAAAATAATCAGCATTTTCAATTGTTCGTCTTCTTCTCCTTATTAATGTAAAATTTCGATCTGTTTTAAAAATGAATTGGGCTTACTTCTATATTTCGCTGCCTGTGCTCACCTACGAATCACATTTTTATATCCAATTGTCAGTATCGATATTGAAAGTCAATACTTGAATCCGAGAATGGACATTTTTTCACCCAAAAATATGGAAAAGTACATTTTGTGGTATAGCCTTGAGTTCTTTCAGTGATGCAGTTTTTATCTCCTCAATCGTTGAAAATCGATGTCCTTTCATGGGTCTCTTCAGTTTTGGGAAAAGAAAAAAGTCACTGGGGGCCAAATCCGGTAAATATGGAGGCTGAGGCATGACTGTGGTGCTGTTTTTGGTCAGAAAATCTTTCACAAGCAACGATGAATGAGAAGGTGCATTATTGTGATGCAAAAGCCACGAATTGTTTTTCCACAGTTCCGGACGTTTTTTGCGTATCGCCTCTCGCAAACGGCGCATAACTTGAAGGTAATACTCCTTATTGCAAGTACGACCTTGTGGTAAGAATTCTTAATGCACTACGCCACGGTAATCAAAGAAGACAGTGAGCGAAGCCTTCACATTTGACCGAACTTCACGTACTTTTTTCGGTCTTGGAGACTCAGGATGCTTCCACTGAGACGATTGGGCTTTAGTTTCGACGTCATAACCATATACCCACGATTCATCCCCAGTTATAACACTTTTGAGAAAATCAGGATTATTATTGACTTCATTAAACATCTCCTGAGCGATGGTAATGCGATGGATCTTTTGATCAAAATTAAGCAGTTTTGGAACAAATTTCGCTGACACACGTCTCATGACCAAAACGTCCGAAAAGATAGCATGGCATGAGCCGACCGATATTCCAACATCTTCAGCAACTTCTCTGATAGTAATTCGGCGATTTTTCAACACCATTTCTTCCACTGCTTGGACGTTTCATCTGTTGTCGACGTGCTGGGACGTCCAGGGCGCAGTTAGTCTTTGACATCCTCTCGGACTTCTTGGAACAGCTTGTACCACTTATACACATTTTTGTTACTCAGAGTAGACTCACCGTATGCAACTGTCTACATTTCAAGAGTTTTATAGCACTGGATTCCATTTTTCACACCATATTTAATGCAAACTCTTTGCTCCATTTTTTTCGAAAGAAGAAAATCGCCGAGCACACCAAACCTTTCTAACCTTTCACGCCTTTGCCAGAAAAACAACACTCGCTATATAGTCAAAACTGTGAACATATGATCGTGACGAGTGTACGAGCACAACAAACACACCTTTTGAACACATCTCGTATATGATATCTAATATAGCAATATCAAGTGTGGGTCAGCGTCTTCGAAGCTTCTTGGAAATACCATAAATCATATGTCAACTTTTCACTTTGAAAGACTCTTTTCACACCATATGTTGATCAATTCTAAAAAACCTATTGCGCGCTAAAATAAATAAGAGGACGCGTGGACGGACATGCGATTGGGAGAGAAATTTCAGCTATGCAGGTCATAACTTATTCGGTTTTTAATAAGACGTTGGTGGGCGTACAATTGCGAGGATTTATTTCTATAAACATCTAATCTTTTCGAAAATACCATAAATCATATTGAATACTCAATAAATGTGACCCCGAGAGAGTCATTTCACACGATACGTTGATCATGTCATCTTACCCTGAAAAGTGTCAAGATCTGTTACGACCTCAATAACTGTCTTCACGGAGAAAAATTGATGGTAAAAGTTATATGGTCAAAATTTAGAGATCCAGCAAGTCTGTCTGCATGGTCGAACGGTCCTTTCATATTTTTTCGAAATGGTTAAAAAGACTCTTATTTTATCGCCAGTCTGACTTTTATAAGAGCATTACACTCACTATCAGGGATAACTAAGGTATCCTTTTCGGAATGGTCAATACGCACATATTGTTTTCACTCATTTCGACCATCCAAGATGGAGCAGATAAGCCATTGCGTATGGTACATTGCTTGATTTTTGCGCGTCAATCATGCGCGTGAAAATTTAAAGGGTATCGTTAATTGGCTTCAATTAGCATAACGAAATCGTAGACCGCATAGTGGTATCTGTTAAAAAAATAATGTTTTTACCAACAATTTCAGTGTAAAGTGAAGTTTATTTATTGAGGATTCATTGGAAATATCTTATTATGTAAGTACCTGTTTTAAATCATTAATTTTAACGTTAATATTTTCTATTAGTAATGTGAGATTTAAGAAATTTAAATAAAATCTTTTTGAGGTTAATGTAAGTTTGAAATAGATTATAATTATTTAAGTAACCGCTGATAATTATAGCATTAGTCGATTTAGGATAAACTTAAATTGTACTCATTAATTTGAAACTAAATCATTATTTTTCAGTTCTGACATCAACTGCTGAGGTTCATGCAAAGACAGACGGCAGGGCCCGAGTCAATGCACTCGTGATCCTACATCCAGTTGATGGAGTCGATTGTCTGATAAAATCAGATCAACCATCTGAGATTTCCGAACCGGCCCTTCACAATGATCGGGTCAGCCAGCTTAAATTGACCGAGACGACGTTCTGAGACAATCGAGTTAGCCATATTCAAGAGCTGTCCTATAGTCGACCCTGCAATATGATCTGTCTGCACATTTACATGGCCAAACAGACCTTCCATTTTTCTCCGTCTTCGTTACGCGCTTGCACCATATGCGTTAAAGATACAATTTGATCTGTATTTTGATATTATTGAGAAGATCTTGATGGGTATACGATAAGGAGAATTTATTTCTATAAACAAATGGATTGCTTAGACATTCCACAACTGTGCGTCATCCGTCCTACATAATTTCTTTAAAATATTTAACCCTTACACTGCACACTTCAAAATACATCATTAGATAATTTTGGGTGAGAACAAATTTCGATTCTTGTTGATCCTCCTCCTCTTTTTTATTGTCATCTTGATCTCCATCTTTCTCATTCATATCATTCTGCTTCTTATCTTATTTCTTTGATTTCTTAACCATAAAAGACTTAAACTCATTATCATATATTCCATATTTTTTCTGATAGAGCCACATTTGCGCTTTAAGACTTCCTGCAGTTTGGTTACTACGGAACTGCTACTACTATTATCATTTTGCATATCATCCTGATGCCACACAGCGTTTAAATGACATCAAATCAATGACGACATAGTTTCTATAACAGTGCACTTATCGATTTGTTTGTAGCGCAATAGTGATAACGGTGGGGGTGCTGGTGGTGGTTCAGTGTTGAACCAAAGTCGAATCAACGTTACAAACAATGTTACATTATCGTTAAATTCATGTTGAACAGGGTTCGGACAGATTATGGTACTATTCAAGGGTTACTTAATGCGCTACCGTGACTTGCGTCCTATGGTCAGAATCGACGGGGGGCGTCCGCAGTGGGCTGGATCAGGAATTTACAGTTCAAAATCACCTACAGCCTACAATTCTTAACCGATTTTCAATTTTTTTTAATAGAAATAATCAGCGATAGTTGCGCAAGAGCATGTATGGATTAGATTTTTGAATTTTTATTATTTTCTGCTTATTACATAAGCAAACAAAGAGACCAAATGAGTCATTTTTCACTTATTATTCTTTATCTGTAAATAAATAATTCAATTAATTTCGTTCTTTATGAAAATATATGTCAAAACATCTCATCAAAATAAATAATTAGTGGGTTTTCGAATATAATTGTTATAAACAATTTATATTAACAATAATGTCAACATCATGAATTGTTTGCTTGAAAAGTATATTTGTAAGTTGCATTCGCTTAATTTTATCGACAAAACGATACTTGATCATGAAAATTTGTTTTCTGCTATAATTTGATTATTTTATAAACAAATTATATAATCAAATGCATAGTTTGGTCATTTATGTGCAGAACGTAATCGTTTTTCTTTCCTATCGCCTTCAGTTTGCATTAGTGGTAATTATTAGTGATGCAAACATGTCATGCGACATTATTTGTTTATTTTATAAACAAATTTTATAAATAAATGCAAAGATTGTCCATTTATAGACGGAAATGATTCGTTTTTGTTACTGACCGTCCTTAAAATATAGAAGTGGTTATGTTTAAAGATGAACAATTGTCATTCAATATTATTTGCTTATTTTATAAACAAATTATATCAACAAATGCATATATAGGACATTTATGGTTAGAAAGCCATTTTCTTCTTTCTCGTCACTTTTAAATTGCATTATTGGGGATTTTTAGTAATACGGGCTTATAAATCGATATTTTTTGTTCATTTTGTAAACAAATTCTATAAAAAAATGCATAGTTTGGCTATTTATAGAAAGAATGTATAGTTTTTTCTTCCCGATCATCTTTAAAATATAAAAGTAGTGATGTTTAGTGATAAAAACTTGTGATTTGATATTATTTGTTAATTTCATAAACAAATTATGGAAACAAACGCATTGTTCGAACATTTATTGGTAGAAATTCATCGTTTTTCTCTCTTATCGCCTTCAAAATATATCAGTGGTGATGCGTTGTGACGATTCAGAAAAATTAGCTTCCAAGTTGTAGTTGTCAATCATTTCAATAATTTCAGGATTAATTTCAACTTCATTCTTGCCCCTTTTCTGCCTTAAAGGGGCAATTAATATATCAGGTGATACAGAAGCTTGTGCATTAAATTTTCATTAGTCGAACCTCGAGAGCACTTTCGTGTGTGGAATTCTCTAAACCGCTTGAAATCTTTATTACGTGCTGCTGTAGCTTCATCTGAATACTGTCCGATTGGAAGTAAAATATGCTGCATAACCGTTGCTCCATGTTTCAACATTATGTGTACTGTTAAAGGCATAAAATACCACGGGTATAGACAGACATACAATTGTGCAGTTTCAAATGCGAACTTGTTAGAAAACATTAAAGAAATTTTCGTGCTACTACTTGTCAACATTTGCAAAATTTGAGAAAACCTAACAATCAATTCTTTATTCACTCCTGTTATTTCAGCTGCTAGGTCAGGATCCGCGAAAAATCTTCTGGCTATGTCACCACTATTCGAGGTTGCCAGTTCCCTGCCTTGGCTGATCTATGATCAGACCAGTCCTTTCTTTAAACTCCTTGCGTATTCGAGTATGAGCAGCGTCCTTTTGCTTTTTCTCCTCCTCTGTCCTTCCACATCTATTTTTGAAATCTAAACGACAAACTATATGTATTATACATTTAAAATCTCGCATCTTTGTATGTAAAGAATAAATACCATATACCAAGTTGGTGATAATCTCTTCTTTCAGCTTCATACGGTCAAGTATGTTCATTTGGCTTGGCTTAGCCCCACCTACTATAGTCAATTTCATGCCAGTTCTTTCTATGTAGACGCCATTCGGTGTAGTGATCTTCGTTGACTTCAATGTTTTGATTTGGCGTTTGATTTCATAAATCTCTGTTTTTGTCATTTCCTTTGTCTCCTTAGCGAATATAAATGCTATTGGTATGCATCGTCTAGAACACCCAGGATGAGGATTGCTCCAAACAACTGCTAAACTTTCACTTACCTTCAGGCGTAATGGTACAATCGATATCGTAAACAGTATCGTAGCTGACAAATCTTCGTCCGCAAACATCTGATTATACGTTCCCTGATATGAAGCTCCATCGCAGCCATATTTCATGAGTAAATCTAAATTACAAGTTTTCACCCTCTTGTCTATAGGAGGAAGCTTTAGATTATGGTCTTTAAAAAGTCGTGTTATTGAGTGATCGATTAGAGACTGAAGGTTAATGCCAGCTTCTGTTTCTGTTATATGGACCTGCGCCTGCGATGGATAACATTCTTTTTTTCTTTAGCAACTTCATAATACGAATGATAGATATCCTCATTTCGCGTTTTAGTCTGAAATTGAATGACATCGTATTGATACTTAGATAACTTGGCATCTTCCATTAAAGCTAAAGCTTCTTCTGCAGAGTAACATTCTACTTCTTTACCTGAATTATAAAAAACATAATCTACATCACCACTGGTATCAGTTAGAAGAGACACAATTGCATTAGCAGTTCTTGTTCTGCCAGTAGTTCTCAATATTCGGAGAAATGCTTCTTGAATCTCGATTGCCGAATAAGCTTCCTCTATGGTCATCAATCTGCGTCTCTTTGTTTTAGCAGAAATTTCATCAAAGCTTTCCGTACTCAATCTTCTTCCAGGACTTCCCTTCAGCTCTGAAAAGTCTACAAAGGAATCTGAATTAAGCCACTTCTCAAACTTCATTTCAAATTTTCTTTCAATAGCAAAAGGTTGCTTCCACTTCTGATAGAAATATGTTAGAAAGTGTCTGCTCAGGTATCTGCACATAAATGACCAAACTGCGCATTTTCTTGTATAATTTGTTTATAAAAGAAGGAAATTATAGCAGAAAACAAATTTTTATGATCAAGTATCATTTTGCCGATAAAATCAAGCAAATGCAACTAGCAAATATACTTTTCAAGCAAACAATTCATGATGTTGACATTATTGTTATTATAATTTGTTTATAACAGTGATATCCGAAAACCTACTAATTATTTATTTTGCTAAGACGCTTTGACATATATTTTCATGAAGAACGAAATTAATTGAATTATTTATTTACAGATAAAAAATATAACAAGTGAAAGCTGACTCATCATGTCTCTTTGTTTGTTTATGTAAAAAACAGAAAATAATAAAAATTCAAAAATCTAATCCATACATGTTCGACGCTGATTTGCATCCTCGCCTTCCGTTCCTTCTTTCCCTCTCCACTCGTCGCTTATTCGTATTTCTTCAATTTTTATTCCCCTAACTTTCCCTTTGCACGTTTTCCATGCTTAGGACTGCCAGTCCTAAGCATGGTTTAAAAAATGTATGGAAATATGTATTGTAAATAATAACCAGTCCATAATATCAAGTTAATAATATTAAATTTTTAAGCTATAAAAAAGCCGGAAATTGAAATAAATACACAAATTTCACATATTTCCAATTGCATGAGCTATTTATTTAACTTTGACGTAAACCTGGGATTTCCTAAAATAGTAAAAATAGCCATTGTCACATAAACAATAATATTAAAATATCTTGCTATTTTCCGTATATTTTTCTTAAACCTATACGGGTAAAAATTTCCAGGAGACTTCACGAACGAATTCCAGCCTAGTTATGAAACCAACTTGCAAAGATAATATTGTATCAATAAGAAATTGTTTTTTTTCTAAAATTTCTTGCCTCGTTTAACCAGTGCTTCTCATTTTAAAATAAGTTGAGGCTTAAACTTCTTTCAAAGCTTCTGTGAAATTGAATATATTTGGATAAGAACAGTTAAACATTGCGTTCAATTTTGAGTGATATGCTTTACAACCATTCGTTGTACGCGTTGTTGTAGGAGAAAATTCAGCCGAAATTTTTGATGGAAAACTGCTTTGAAAACATAATTACAAAATTTTTCAACTCTTTCGCCTGATGGTTGAATTGGCTTTATTTCTTCTTTAGAAAATGTTTCAACTTCGGATGGATCTGCAAAGTCAAGACCAAAAAAGATTCTCAAAAAAGAACCAATTTCTGATTTTACGCTTATATATTCATTGCTCAATCCGAGTTCTTGAATTTTCATCCACTGTTCATGCTGTGTGGCTAGCTGTATGAATATTGATTTCGAAATCTAGGTGAATTACTTCTTAGTCTAAAGCTAAATAAGAACGTACTGTTGCATAGAAAGTCATTTTTTGTCAAGAAGCAGAAACAGTAATATTTAAATTTTCATTTAATCCAATAATCGAAAAAACTTGTGTGAATTGGCCAGCTGCAGCGGGAACACGCACGGAAGACAAACACTTTTACAGTACTAGTAAGAAGTTACTGTAACTATAGTTATTGATGGTTTCAAATTTTAAGGCTATTGCCTTCTTTTTTAACTGCCCCTTCTCCTCTCACGTTAGGTGCGCCACTCAAGTGGTGGGGGAAGAGAGAGAGGACTACCTTTTGGTTAGGCACCCCGTCGATTCTGATCGTAGGACGCAAGTCAAATCCAGCCACTTAATACACCTAATTTACTTAATGCGTATATGTAAAACCTGCCCTACGTAATTCCTTAAGAATAAAGAGGAATTTATTGGTTTAATTCTCATTGCCTGCAGTCTGCAAGCTCAGGACCAAAACAAAGACGATCAACGAGCCCGATAGGATTATCATAGAAGGGATAGCTTGTTGCTAGGCTTTTTCTCAATACCTCACATTGGAATAGAGAACCACCATCCTTAGAGTATCGTTTGCGTGAAAACAATTTCGCAATAATTTTCTTATACTTACTATTATTGCTAATACTCATAGGTTCATAGGGACTGTTATGCTTCTTGTGAGCGTGTGTATTAATAAGGATTTCTTTATAGTTTTTTGGGTTGCTCGAGCGTATGTAAGACTCCTCAGGTGCCTGTCTAAATAATAATTTGAGAAGGCCAACAGCTTTCAAGTACTTCTTATCTTACACGTAGGTGAATTTATCATTAAAATAAACAGGTGTATCACCAATCATAAGAGCATTACCTACTCTTCGTACACCGTACACCATATTCAGATATTGTTTTCGATTTTGACTAAGCATTGTTATGTCTCACTGCCCTAGAGCCTCTTCTTTATCATCAGCAGTAGTCATATATGATGGGTTTTCATCATCCTCATCCTCTTCTTCAAATTCTTCATGTAATAATTCTTGAGCTTCATCGTTTATTTTAAGCGGTCTTGGTTTAATTTCATACTTTAATTCGGGCATCACTTGATTAACTTTTTTATTAGTAGAATCTTTGGTCATGTTTACTAGTTTCTGCAGTGGTGTCACTATAGGCTTGAACGTTTCATTTCACACTTTCATTGTAGGACTTTTCTTTTTAGCATTCAATGCTTCCGTCGTCTCAAATTAGTTGTTTTAACAATTTGACGTAAAGTATTTATGTGCTTCCTGAATTCCGCGTTGATGTGGACGCAGCTAAATCAGGACTGATCAACTGATTTCGACAAAATTTCTACGTATAACAATAAGGCAGTTGAATGTATATCGAAATCACCATAATTATGATTGGTTGAGAAGCGACCTTCCATTTCGTACTTTACCACCACCAGCACCACCAGCACTACCACTAACATCCCTATCCCAAATACCACCACTGTTTTATGTGGTGGAGGGGAGGTGATACCCCTACTTGGCGCGTCCCCAGGTGGCGGATAGGGGAATGCTCGCTGGAAACAGAGGGTAGGGCTAAATAAAATACGCCCCGCGGACCAAACACAAAGACCCCCAAGTCAAGGCGCGAGCAACCGTGCCGAGGACTGAGTGGCACCAGGTAGTGGTGTCTCAAACGGTGCCTCTAGGATACTATGTCGCCTCCTAGAGTATTTAGACCCTATCCCCGCATGCGGGGCTCTGCGGGGGTGGACATTTATTTCCCTAGCTACTTGTGGGATTAGTATGGATGACGAATTAAAAAACCAAGATCGAAGTGTAAGTGAAGAGGTGGTTCAGAGAGATGTACCTTTAACTAAGGAACATGCTGTGCTGGTTGATACCATAGGGCGCTATGAAGATATGGGTGACTGTCTCCAAGAAGTATTTGATCACTTCAAGGAGTTAAGTAGCGTGTTAAAAGGTATAAAAGTTTTCTGTGACAAAACGAGTAATATGTTTAAAAAAATAAGTCGGGGTGTAGACGAGGCGCAGAATTTAACGGAGGAGGGTCTCTATAAATTGGACAAC
>NC_046660.1:132966182-132972345 GCF_010883055.1 Belonocnema kinseyi
CGCTGGTGTCGCAACTACGTCGACCCCGAAGAAAACAGAAAAGGTGGAAGAAAGTGCCTTCAATAAGGTAAAGAAGATGAAGAGTAGGCAGATGCGAGGTAGGCCTGAGGCGGTTTTAATTAAGCCGGCCGAAGGTCTGAACTACGCGGGGGTCGTCAAGGGCCTCAAGCAGAAGATGAGTCCTGACGCCCTTGGTGTTAAAATCAAGGGGGTCAGGGGGACCCGAAACGGAGATAAAAACAGTGTGCGAGCTCGTCCCTCGCGTGGAAGTCGAGGTTTTAGACCTCGACACTACTACAGATGTAGAGGAGGTAGAGGCGGCTGTGAGAGGGCACTTCAGGGAAAATGAAGTCAGGGCGATTAAAGTCAGCATCACGAAAAGACCCTTCAGAGGTAATCTGAGGGCTTTCGTGGAGCTGAAAGAAGAGTTGGCAGTGAGATTGTTGCGCGCAGGACACCTGAAAGTAGGGTGGGTGTCCTGCCGAGTGAAAACCAAAACGGAGAGGATGCGCTGCTACCGCTGCCTTGGCTTCGGCCATACGGCAGCCGGTTGTGAAGGTCCCGACCGCACGAAGGATTGTTGGAGGTGCGGCAAAGAAGGTCATAGGGCTGTGGCGTGTCAAAACACACCGCAGTGTTACCTCTGCGCCGCAAGGGAAGAAAAACCCCGGACAGATCACCTTCCGGCGACGATGAGGTGCTTGGTGTTCAGGGAGGCAGCCTCGTGGACGACCACGTTAGTAAAGTTCACCTAGATGGGAGGCTCGCATCTTCCGTGGCTGTGCGGTGCACCTGCACAGCGGGGAACGGTGTGGGCGTCTCACGACTGGGTGCAGGAGGAATATGCCAAGCAGGCAATAAAAGATAAAAGCCGAAGCACGGCTTGTTGGCCTTATCCCCATGTCCATGAAGTAATGCGAAAGCGGTTCCGTGGACATGAGTTGGCGGGAGAAGGGGTTTTAGTCAGTAAGAATCTGATACTACCCATCCTAAGAATTGCCTACTCAGGTAGACGATTGCTAGGATGGGTGTTTTATGCAAGATTTCCCCTTCTATACAAAAAAAACTACCGTCCCTACCACCGCGACCATTTACTAACAAAATTGAAGGTGGGTTTTTGGAATTTAAGTGTTATTCAGAACTTGTATAAATGAGATAGAAAACAACAGGCTAGACTACTCGATTACACCATAATTTGTCTCGCGGAAACCTGGTTGGCAACTGTAAATGAAAAAAGTAAGCTTGCTAAGTTTCTAGAATCATATAATATGCACTATCTAAACGCAATAAGAGAAAAATCAATGGGACGCGCGAGTGGCGGTCTGCTGACGCTAGTAAAAAAAATTACCAGATGTTGCCTCTAGTACATTCATAGAAAGAAAAATTTGGTTATTCAAAAAAGCTTAATCAATCCCTCTATTATAATAGGGGGATTGAACTAAGCTAAGTTGTTTGCTACAATAATTATTGTAGCAAACATTTACTGGCCACCAGGTATAGATACAGTCTTTGTGTAGAATCCCTTCATGATGCGTTAATAATTATAGAAGAAACTAATACGAGTAGACAAGACACATGTGTAGTCATTATCGGTGATTTTAATGCACGTGTTGGTTCTACATAGGGCGCTACGAGAGTTTTGCAGTACGCACGAACCTTTTATAGTTTTTCGAAGTACTTTCCACCGCAGTGAATAAACTTTTCCATATGTCGAAACCAGTCATCGAACCAACCCTGTCACTTTTCTTCTGGTAGATCTGCACACGCTTGGTCCCACGCCGACAAAAGTTCAGTTTCGTTAGTAAATCGACACCCTTTTAGTTATTTTTTTACTTCGGGAAGCAAACCAAAGTCACAGGGAGCATGATCTGGACTGTAAAGAGGGTGATCTAGAATAGTCTGTCCAGATTTGACCAAGAAGGCTACTGTGACCATCGCTCTGTGAGCCGGTGCATTTACGGCCTTATCCACAAATGCCGCGCTCCCCAAAGAATACTGCAATCATTCTTTCGTTTACAGATCGAAACTCCCACACCTACACTGGAGCATCCTCATCCTCAAATAGTGAGATCTTGTTTTGTGACCTTTTTTTGACACCACTTTACTCTCGCTACCATTTGCTCCTCGGTCAAAGTATGTGGTGCCCATAGAGTACAAACCTTCCTGACATGTAAATGTTCATGCAGAATTCAATGGACTGCTGGTGCTCTGATGTGTAACATTTGCTTTATCTGCCGGTACGTAATTCTTCTATTATCATTCAGTAGATTATTCATAGACGCAATGTTTTCCAACGTCACCACTTTTGGCTGTCGGCCTGAGCGCGAGTCGTCCGCGAGACCGAAATTTCCCCTTTCGAACTGTTTGTACCATCGGAAAATTGTTGTGCGATGTGAAAAATCCTTAACCAATACCGAGGACATTTCCTCAAATTTTTGGTCTACACTTAAACCGCGAGAAAATTTGTATCGAATTATCGCACGATATTCTTCCTTTATCTAAGTCGCCATTTCTCAATCGTTCCGGGCTGCATGCTTAGACTGTACTGAGACCTGAGTCAACAGGTTTCCTCTTCCTACCTAATTCTTGACGCTCTTTCTAATGACGCAAGAATCATCTCTCTTCTCCCAATAGGTTACGCGTATTGCAAAGCTATCGTATCGCCCTACATATGAACAATGGTTGCGAGGATATTGTGGAGAATACAATAGTCCTTACAAATAGAAATTCTTTAAATAGTGCAACTAATAAAAAAGGCAAAATGCTTTTGATGCTAATGGAACAAAATAGATTTCTATTATGTAACGGTAGATCGCTGCCCGAATCTATAGAAAACTATACGTATATGTCCAAAGCTCGAAAAGGTACCATCGACCTATGCTGGATCAATAACTGAGGCTTACAATTAATTAAGGATTTTAATGTTTACATCTTATGTGAGGAATATGATTATATGCTGAAATAAAATTATCGACGAGGTACGCGAACGAACACACTTCATAGAAATTTTAAAGTAGGACCCGGAAAGAATGAATGTTTTTATATCAGCCTCTCACTGAGCACATCAATTTGCTATAATAGTGAAGATACAGATAATTTATCCGATAATTTCACGCAAACAATTTTTAATTCTACACAAAACGAAAAATTACTAAATTAGAATACGAACATAAAATACTGAACAATCTGACCAACGTGAAAAACAATGGTCAGTTTTGGGGTGCGGTTAAGATTTTTGATGTGAATAAAGAAATATTACATTTCATTGATACTAAAACTTGGTATGAATTCTATTGGAAAATCTATCTCCCCAAAGAAAATAAAAAGGAAAGCTTCAGTTCGGTTCTACATCCTTACTTAGATGCTAAGTTTTTCTTTTCTGAAATAACAACAGTGCTAAAAAAATGTAAAAATAATTAAGCTCCAGGTCCGGACGGAATTAGTCGTGAGTTTCTTGAAAGCTTGCCTCCTAAATAGGAATACCACCTTTTGAACCTATTTAATGAGTCTTAGGGTCAGAAAAAATACCTAATAGCTCAACGGTGATTTATATGCGTATGCTACATAAAAATGGAGATAAAAAAAAACCTCATAATTATAGAGGAATTGCGCTTATTAATTCACTAACTAAATTATTGAGTATGATAATCACAAAAAGAATAACCAAATAGACTGAATCTAATCTTTTAATCCCCGAAGAGCTGGCGGGCTTTCGGGCTGAACGGGATTGCAGGGAACGCCTGTTTACAGTAAATGCTATTATAAACATACACCTAAGTAGAAGCGATGATTATTTGCATTCGATATTCGATATTTGATATTATCCCTTTTTGTACTGTAAGTTGCATATGTTCCCATTGTTAGTCCCATATTATTAGTCCCTATAAGTTTTGGCAATCTTCCAGGGGAGAGCTCGATTAGGGTACGACACCAGTCATATGCTTTTTTAAAAATGAGATTATTAATTTGTTCAATGCCAGTTTTTACTGAATTATAGTGATTCGGGGTATTTAGTGGCCAATAGTATATCCCCTTCAGAAATCTCATTTGAACTACTTCTGCGGATTCCATATAGCGTAAGGTCCGCAGTTTTGCTCCATAAAGTAAGGTCGCTTTTACAATAGACTTTAGAAGTTCGTTGACGGTTCTTCCACTGGAAAGGCCCACTCCTGCACAAGATATTCCTCACTCTTTAGCAGCAGCAGTTCCTTTTTTAGTTATGACTTTCTTGGCTAGTTTGAAAACTCCTGTACATGAGAAAGGGAACCCCAAATAGGTATACGAGTTTAGATATTCTAAGTCATTTTCTTTCCATTTTGAGAGCCTTAATTTCTTTAATTTTACTGATCTGCGAAAAGGGACTATTTTGGTTTTATTGAAATTTAGTTCAAGGCCATTTAGTTCACAATATTTTCCTAGGGTTTCTAACTTATCTCATGCACCATGCCATGATGTCGCTTATGTCACAATATCGTCTGGAAATAATAGCATAATACTTGAATTCGCTGCCTGGAGTGCTAATCCTCTCATACCTTCTTTTCGAAAAAATGCAATAATGTCAGCAAGCAGTAAAATGAACATGAAAGCACTCATAAAATCTGCTTGTACCACTCCCTGAGTAACATCTACCTTTTTGGTGCAATCGTTACCACATGTAACTTTCAAACACGCATTATCATAGAGGCGCTTTACCACTCGTATAGTTTTTCCGCTAACACCCACATCGTACAACTTATACCGTAATTTAGAGTGACTGATGGAATCAAACGCTTTTTGAAGTCTACGAATATCGAATACAAATAATCATCGATTATACATAGGTGAATGTTTATAATGGCATTTACTGTAAATAGGTGATCCCTGCAATCTCGTTCAGCCCGAAAGCCCGCTTGCTCTTCAGGGATTAAAAGATTGGTTTCAGTCCATTTATTTATTCCTTTTGTGATCATCATACTCAATACTTTAATTAGTGAATTAATAGGCGCAATTCCTCTATAATCATGAGTGTCTTTTTTATCTCCTTTTTTATGTAGCATACGCATATAAATCATCGTTGAGCTATTAGGTATTTTTTCTGACGTGGAGCTTTATTATTTTTACACATTTTCAGCACTGTTGTCAGTTAAAAAAAGGAAAGCTCAGCATCTAAGTAAGTATGTAGAACCGGCCAGAAGCTTTCCTTTTTATTTTCTTTGGGGGGACAGATTTTGCAATAGAATTCATACCAGATTTTAGTATCAGTGAAATTTACTATTTCTTTATTCATACCAAAAATCCAAACCGCATCCCGAAACTGACCATTGTTTTTCACGTTGGTCAGATTATTTAGTATTTTATGTTCGTATTCTAATTTAGTAATTTTTCATTTTGTGTCTAATTTAAAATTGTTTGCGTGAAATTATCGGCTAAATTATATGTATCTTCACTATTATAGTAAATTGATGTGCTCAGTGAGAGGCTGATATAAATGCTACGTCTGCTACCCGCTGATTTCTGTCTTTCGCAAAATTCACATTGATTTTGAAAATAATCATTTGCTCAACAAATTTTTTGATTTTTCCCTAGCTAAACCACGGATATTTGAAAAGTTTTCTTTGTTTTGTTCGAAAATCCTTTGGAAAAAATATATTTTGTGTTAGTGCCGTACCTATAAAAAAAATTCAAAGTCGGATTTAACCAACACCGTTAATATATGTTTCATTTACAATTTTTATTATTTTTTTGTTTGAAAATTCCAATTTTTCTCAGTTTTTGTCAAATGTCCACGTTTTGAGAACACCTGATACCGAAAAACAGGTTTTAACGAATTTCTACGTCTGCCTCTATGTCTGTATGTATGTACGTCTGTCTATCCGTCTGCCTGTTAGCACGATAACTTTTGAATGTTTTGAATGTTTGAAACCCGTTTTTCAAAATAAAAAAAAACCAACGAAAATGAACATTTTAGGCCAAATACCGCACGATATGAAAAAAATCCACGAGAATAAAAATGTGGATTTTTAAATGCACTATAAGATTATCATAACAACTTCTTAAATTTTCTTTATTAATCGAAAATTCTAATTTTGACGCCATAGAAAATATTGGAAAGTCCAAAAATTACATTTTTACGTTCAACAATTTCACAGTAATTCAAAGATTCTCAAATATATAAATTCATTCA
>NC_046660.1:132972445-132978524 GCF_010883055.1 Belonocnema kinseyi
TGTGTCATAATCTTTAAAATAGTGTGAAATTGTCGAATAAAAAGATGCAATTTTTGGATTTTCCAGTACTGTCTGTTGGCACTGTGCCAACCATCGGCATAGTACTGGTTTACTACTGGCTCAGTACTGACTGTCATTACTGGTAGAATACCGACAGAGGAATTCCGCCAACGGTTGGCGCCATACTGGTTCATATTTGGCCCAGAACTAACCGTCACCTTTGGCGAAATACCGGCACAGAAGTTCCGCCAACGGTTTGCATGATACTGGTAATCTACTGGTGCAGTACTGATGTATATTACTGGTAACATACCGAAACAAGAGTTCAACCAATGGTTGGCATTATACTGGTTTATAACTGGCCCCGTACTGACCTTTATTAGTGGTATAATATCGGCACGGGTGTTCCGCCAATGGTTGGCTTGATACTGATATAGTACTTTTGCAATACTAATACGTATTACTGGTAAAATACTGAAACAAGATTTCAACGAACGGCTGGCATCATACTGGTTTACAACTGGCCCAGTACTGACCGTCACCACTGGTGCAATATCGGCACAGGAGTTACGTCAACGGTTAGCGTGTTACTGGGTCGACTGCTGGCCCAGTACTGATACGGATTATTGGTCAAATACTGAAATGAAAGTTTAACTAATGGTTGGCATCATACTGGCGTACCACTGGCTGAGGAGTGATATGCGTTACTGGTGAAATACTGACACCGGCGTTCAACCAACGGTTGGTATCATACAGGTGTACTACTGGTTAGAAATAATATATATTACTAGTGAAATATACTGACATAAGAGTTTAACCAACGATTGACATCGTATTAGTTTGTAACTGGCCCAGTACTGACCATTACCACTGGTTCCATACAGACACAGGAGTTTCACCAACGGTTGGCGTGATACTGTATCTACTACTGGCACTGTACTGATACATATAACCGGTCAAATACTGACACACGGGTTGAAGCAACGGTTGGCATCATACTGGTGTACTACTGACTTAAGATTAATATGCATTACTGTTTAAATACCGGCATCGGTATTTCGCCAGCGATTTGCGTAGTTCTGGCTACATAATAACTTCAAGTGCTGATTGAAAACCGAGATAAGAGTACATCCAATGGTTGGCGTGATACTGTGTCTACTACTGGCGCAAAAGTTCAGCCAACGGTCGGCATTATACTGGTGTACTACTGGCTTAGGAGGGGTGTACATATCTGGTGAAATACTGACAAGGGCGTTTCGCCAGTGATTGGCGTTTTTTTGTAATTATCACTAATTGTATTTAAAAATAAAATTCAAACAATGTTTTTTTTAAAGAAAAATTGTATTTTTAATGAGAATTTTCAAAACAGAACAGTTACCCATGTTCACAGGTCCAAATGTCGGTAGTGTGTCTGAGATCACCACCGGCGCAGTACGTTGGCTGCACGGTCGGGAGTTTTTAAATGTCGAGAAATGGACTATATAATTAAGGTGAAAACTTTTTTTTCTATTACTATTTTTAAGGAAAATATTTTAAGTTCCAACTTCACGAAAAATTTTTAATGTTCAGAAAAAAAATTGTTGCGCAACGTGGTAAAATCTCTAAGTTCCGTCGATACAAATTTTAAATGCTTATTAAATCTTATTATAAAAACTTTTTAAATGGTCTAAAACGCGAAAAAATAAAATATTACACGAAGAAAAATTGTAACCGATTTCAATCATTTATTTTAAAATTATTTTATTTATATTTCCGTGAACAGTTAGTTTATTTTATATTTATTTGATGTCGTATAATGATAAAAAAAATTAACGAGAAAAAAGAGTCCCGACTGCTAGGCGGTAGATTTAGGTATATAGATGTAGGTTCGAGACCCCGTAGCGTTAGAAATATTATTTGTAATTTAATGTGTAAAAGTGTAATATATGTATTCATTCTAACCAGGGCTATTAACATGTATTGAAAAAATACTCGCAGACAATTATTATTTATGTTTTAAATAGCTTCTTTGTTATATCTTTAGATTATAGAAATAGTGGGTGTTAAAATTAAACAAATAGTTTGAAAATTATATTTTTGTAATTATAAGTGACATTCGGACGATCTGCAGTCGTATGATGATGAATGGGTGGTCTTTAAAACAATTAAATAATTTTTTATCATTTTTAAAATTACTCCGGAATTTTCGTACGCCAGCGGTTTACCAGTACTGCCCGAGTACTGACAGGCCAGTACCGCCAAGCATTACAATCAAGTACTGGCACAGTACTCGCTTGGTACAACCAGCGAGTACTGGAACTCCGCCAGGCGGTACTAGGATAGTACTAGGCCGGTGGTATATTTCTACCTGGGATACCTTCGTTATCACTTGGAGCCTGACCAGTACCTTCCCAGTACTAATCTGCATTAGTGGCCCAGACGTGAACTTCAGTGCTGGCCCAGTACTAAAGATCAGTACCTCGCCGAGTATGCAGTATTAGTTGAGCCAGTACTGGGCCAGTACTAAAAGAGGGTACGCACCAGTACCAAATGTAAGTACTAGTCCAGAACTAGCTAAATACTGCAAGTCAGCACAGAACATTGTTATCCTCAGGGGTTTTACCGGTATAAAGCTAGTAGCCCTGCCAGGATTCTAACAGTACCCTGCAGTACCGAACTCCGACCGGCGGTACTGGCGTGGTACTGTTGCAGTGGAAAATTTCCCCCTGGGTACTTTGACACTCTTCACGCTAATGTTTGTAGGGGCTAAGGTTGAAAAGTAGAGGATATTCCCATACGCTTTTTGCCCCTACTTTAGCACTCTTTTGGACACAGATTTCCAAATCTTCTATTTGGGGCGTCAAAATAGAGTCTTAGTTTTTATTTCTAATAAAACGGTCCACACTCTACCTTCATGTACTGAATAAAATTATTTGACGAAAAATTAATAAAAGTATTGCACGAAGAACATTTGCGCAATACTTCAAGTTTTTTTCATACGGAAAAAATATCCATTGAATTTTATAGAACTAATCCTATAGTAAGGGATACTTTTGGTAGTTTAATAGGAGTTAAAATCGTATTTGTTTTACATTGTATTGAACTAGTCCCGAAACTATAGGAAACAGTTCTAGAAAAGTAAAACCGATTTTTCGCCACAAAAAATTAAGCTATTGTATTATTATATTATCACTATTATACTCTAATATTTGTTCACATGTTTAAGCACACAATTATTTACTATTATACAATCACTACACTATTTATAATCGCACGCAATGAAAGTTTTTATTCACCGCGGGTTCGAAACCTATAAGTTTCGAATTCCTAACGCCTCTCGGTTAGCCTAGCTTGAACTATGAAAAACAAAATTTAAAACATAACGTACAGCTGTGCAAGGCCGTCTGCAAATTTTTGTGACCCATTCTATAAAGAATATTGCTACGCTTATAATAATAAATGTACTAAGATTTTAGACTTTAGAAATATTAAAAATTATTATTGTATATTTTATGTGCCTAAACACGATTTAAACTAAATCCAAAAATATTTCAAGATATTTCAAATGATTTAAAAAAATTTAATATATATTTTCAGAAATTTAATAAATTTTAAAGGATTTCCATAAATTTACAAGGATTTCAACAGATTTAACAGACTTTAAAGAAATCTTTTGAAACTCGATTATAAACTTAAAAAATTGTCAAATCAAATAACTTCCATTAAATCCCTTGAAACTCCTTTGAATTTTTAAAAGAGTATTTCAAATCCTTTGTAATATTTTTGATTCCTTTACTGACTTTTTAAACTAAATTAAATCGATTTAAATGATACAAAATCCCTTAAAATCAGAAACAATCTCTTGAAATCATAAAAAGTATTTTGAAGCCTTGATAATCTCTTGAAAATTCTTCTACTTTTTGGAATTATTCTAAAATATTCTAAAATTCTTTAAAGTTACTTGAAATCTTTTGAAAATCATTGATAAACTTTAATGTTTTCCAATTTAAAAGAATGTGTAAAACCCGTTAAATTATTTTGAAGTTCATTAAAATCCTTTTAAACACTTGAACGTATTTTGTAATTACACAATAATACACCAACTCTTTTGAAATTTCTTGATATTTTTGAAAATCATTTAAAATAATTTGGAATCTTAAAGGTTGTAGAGTGCAAAGGGAAATTGAAGTATATGTAAGAATATTTCTGAAGATTTAGGGATATTTCGGAATATTTTGGAATATCAGAAATATTTGAGATTATGAAGAATATCAGGAATACCAAGAATATGGAAACAATACACGTATGGGAATATTTAGTGAATGTATCAGGAATATTGGAGTGATCGACCCCTCAACATGTAGAAATAAATTGGTCTAAAAATATAACATTTTGAAGAAAAAACTTTTTATTTTAAGTGCATGTTACATTTAAATCTTTGGTATATATTTATAACCATCGGCGATCTTTTTAAAGTAGGTTACAAGTAAATTGTAATCAACGTCGGGTTTTTGGAGAATAACGTATGAATTTAAGGAAAATTTGTTGAATTTGGGAAAGATTAATTAGCAATTTAACAATTATTAGTTTGTATGCAATTTTAATTCAAAACAAATAATTTTGATTGTAAAGGCTTTGATTATAAAAAAAGTTTTAATCACAGTTTTTGGTGAATACAAATTTTGTCGGTTTAAAATGAAGTTTGAATTTTTAAGTTTCAAGG
This sequence comes from Belonocnema kinseyi, assembly GCF_010883055.1. Classification (NCBI taxonomy): domain Eukaryota; kingdom Metazoa; phylum Arthropoda; class Insecta; order Hymenoptera; family Cynipidae; genus Belonocnema; species Belonocnema kinseyi. The sequence continues at coordinate 132,977,148 of NC_046660.1, forward strand.
TTCTGGAGTAGAACTTTTTTTTCATTTTTAATATTTCCTACTTGAAATTATTATTTATTTTGGAAATTTGTTTAGTATAATTCAAGTCATTCATTGATTTTACAACAATTCGTCAAATTAGCTTAAGGTTCAAATTATCATTTCTTTCTGTAATAACAATTTTTAATTCTAGAATTTCAGAAGCTTCAACCTTGAAAGTTTCAATTTAGTGTTTAATATTAAATTTTTAAATCTTGATCGCTTTGAATTTATAATTATTCAAATTCAAAAGTTTGCAATTTTTAATTATTTAATTTTTAAGTCATTTAAGTGTAAATAGTTTTCAATGATCTAATCTTAAAATATTCAATTTTTAAGGTTTTGACATTGTCCTATTTTCTAAATTTTTAATTTGAAATCATTTAATTTCATGATTCTTCAATTCAAAAGAAAATTGTATGAAAGGAAAATCTATATTTTCAGAATCTGTGGTAACTAATTTGTAGTTATTTTTTGTGGCACAGAAAAAATTCAATGCAAAAGATTTGTATATTTCCTACCTTTTTCTGTTGACGTTCCTTGTCGTGTGTTTGATACGTGTGTTCTTTATAAATATCATTAAAATCTGAGCGGTGGTTTGCATGTTTCCGTTTGCTTTCAGCCACCAAATTAGGGCAAACTTCTTTCCTCTTGAAGCCATTTCGATTTTATCACTTTAATTTTTATTATTTAAAATCAATTAAACTCTTTCTTTCAAAAACTGTGGTGATGGAATTTTAGAGAAAAGAACAAAGTATCTGTCATAAGGGCACAGGCGTCGAGGCAACGACGCCACATATTTTGTGCGTTAAAATTTAAGAGCGTTAAAAGAAAATTAAAAAATTCTACGGAGAATATGAAGCTTCAAAGGAAACATGAGTAAAACTCAAGAATATAGGGGCAAGACCTTCAATGTAGGGGCTGAAGCTTATACAGAAGCAAAGTAGAATTAAAATATCTTCAAGAGTGACTACGTAGGAGCTAGTGGAATAAACAGCCGCAAAGTAGGGTCAATATTTCCACTTGAAGCGTCAAAGTATGGCCTATATTTCGACTCAGGTTATTTGAATTCAAATCTTCATTTTCGTGTGTTTTCTGGAAGTTTGTAAATGCTATAACTCTGATGAATTTTTGTTTGATGGAAAAAGTCATTTGGATCAATTGCTTAACTTTTTGAATACCTTACATGTCCGTACAGAAAAATTTTTAATTAAAAAAGTGGTTTTAAAGGTTTTTCAAGTTGCGCTCACTTTTTTAATTTTCACCCAAAATGGTTGGCTACCAAACTTAACCTGTTTTTCGGATTGAGGGGGCCTCAAAACGTGGACATTTGACAAAAACTTGGAGGGGGCGGGGGGG
>NC_046660.1:132978534-132979492 GCF_010883055.1 Belonocnema kinseyi
CACAAATCTAATACCTTCTCTGATGATAATGTAATTATGGATGCTCTCTGATAATATCTATATATTATATGTTAGTATACATATTTATAATATCTATTTGCTAATGAACTAATGAATTAACTAATGAACAAAAGAGATGACACATGTTTTATAAGATGGGCATAGAGCTTTGATGATATTATGTTGTTCATGGCACCAAATCCACTTTCGCACTCCGCTGAAATGCAAGGCAAGGTCGCAATACAATCAATGAGTGTTTTTAAGTCTACAGGAATTCGATTTCCACCATTTTCAATAAAATCTCTAAATCTATTTATTAGTGGTCTTCTAGATAGAGAAATCCTTGCGGAAAGTCGCGAGATAGACTCCTACCCACATAACAAATTTAATGCAGTTAGCCAAGATTATGAATCAACGACATTGATATCTGTTCTGCCCTACAACGGAAAAACATAGGTAAGCGACATTTTTTCGAGAAATGCGTTTTTTATATCACTGGAATCATGAAAATAAGATGCGCCTGACTATCATGGTTAACACTATAATTTTTAATTATTTATAATGAAAAGTGAATGTTAAAAATTCCTAATATTGAGGAAATGGATCAAATGTAACACAAAAATGTATGGAAAGTACTTTGCGTTGCCGGAAATTTGTAAGAGAAGGAGAATACGTCACGAAATAAAAGGGAAGTATATAAATATAGTACTTGGCGAATCTTTCGTCTGGCAAAAGTGGCTGAGCACGCTGCTTGGTAAAAATTAAAACTTCGCATGCGCCAGTATGTGCTGTATGTAAAGCCTCAAGTTCTAAATGTGTCGATACGAGCAAAGATGACAAAAGGCAGAAGAAGTGCGCATCCCAAAAAACAGTAGCCATAACCTTGTTCGCCGAAAAAATTGTTTTTGCCTTCTTTGGAGTTGGTTCCCCTGGTCCAATCCACTGTTTAGACTGTTGT
>NC_046660.1:132979592-132985652 GCF_010883055.1 Belonocnema kinseyi
AATATGCAGTGTTACAGTCTTGAGAAGAGTTGTCATTGCGCAAGCTCGTCGTTTCTCACTCTCATCCGCTTACGCAAAGTAGAGGGCAGGAATGACAATGCTTTCTACAAAAGTGGCCTGCACGACTAGAAAGCAGGGTTGTTAAACTCGCGGGCGCACCGCGAGGATCTAAGGATCAAACACTAATAGTGACTAGAAGAATCTCTCTTCTAGTTCAACTCTAGATATTTGGTGGTAATTTCGGGCATTTGGAACTGTTTAAATCACTTATAAGTGTCGTAGTCTCAGCGTTTCGCCTAAGAGTCTTCCAATTTTTATTTTTCTGGGGAGAAGAAATGATCTACAATAGATTCCATTTGAATTTCGAGCATTTGCTTTAATTTCAAAATTTTTACAGCCTTCAAATTTGAAAGAAGTATCTGTAGACGAATAGCCTCGTGGTTCTCCATGAACTCTAGTCCAGGGAGCAGACGAATTAAAATTTAAAGGTTTTTTTGTTCTGTAGAAAAGAGATAATATTTCTAAGAATTTTAAAGAGAGTTCCTTGACGGGAAACTACCTGTTTCCACAAAAATGGTGATTCTCTCTCTCTCTCTCTCTCTCTCAGTCGCGTCGTGCTATGGTTGCTCTTGCTCTATCGTTCGCGCTGCGAAGCCGAGGAAATGAAGTGTGTCTTACCTCTCAGGCCTCAAATCAATTGCCAAAGTTATAGGGAAGCGTCCCTTTTAAAGTGCCATTTGCACCTGCTCATGATACCATTCATTTATAGCTTGTGTCCGCCTCTAAGGATCTATAGACTTTACTAATCAGTTGACACCTTTAGTGTGACTTTAATAAACTACCCGAGATTTAAAATGGAAGAGAGAAAAGCCCACCAATCGAGAAACACATCACCTCTAAATTATTCCATCGTGTCAATATTACATTAGGCAAGAAAGTAAGTTTAAAAAAATAAAACGCATAGGCGAATAGCTTCGGGGTTCTCCTCGAAACCAAGTCTAGGAAGTGTCGGTTATCTGGCCATACTGAAACTTAAAAGATTAGAAGAGATATTCATAGAAGAATAGTCCTGGGATTCTGCTTGGGAACAAGTCGATGGAGTGAATCGCTTACAGTATCTCAAATCCAGCTACGATTTCTGGATAATTAATACGAAATAAGATTTATGTATGTAAATAGAGCGTCTTTCATTTTACGTATTTCGCGTTAGTTGTCCAAGTTTAGCTAGATGATAGGGACTAAACTGTGAAAGCAAAAGCTAGGTTTTTTATGAACAAATTTATATTGTAAAAACGGAATCTTACGTCTTCTTGCATGAGTCCCCTTTTTATTTGATCATTATTTAAAATTATAGATCATTCTAATTAATTGCATGCTCCAGGTGCGGATGAAGGCATTACAAACGAGTATCGGCCGCTCGCTAGAGGCAACGACCAACATAACTCAAAGTATGGAGGATCGTGAGCTGCGAATGTGGGCGCAAATCAACAGATTCGAGACCGCCCACGCTAGAGTTGCCGAGTGAATAACCGTCAACATCACCTCGCAGGCAAGCAACACCGTGGCGCAGACGACACCCCTATCAAGTATGTACTTCCCGAATTCAGTGGAGAAGGAAGTCTCATGCGATATCTTAAGCAATTAAAACAATATTGGAAGGTGGTTCGACAAAGGCTATGTGACACCGAGTGCCTGATAGAAAAATCCCTGTCAGGACCACCCAATGATTGGTTGTTGGTTATAAAATGTTTGAGAACTTTGTGGGAAAATTTAAAGCAAGCTATTGAAACGAACACACCCAATATGAAATAAAAAAAACTGGAATGCGGACACTTTCAAATAAACAAGGACAAGTGCCCAGACGTGAACTTCAGTGCTGGCCCAGTACTAAAGATCAGTACCTCGCCGAGTATGCAGTATTAGTTGAGCCAGTACTGGGCCAGTACTAACAGAGGGTACGCACCAGTACCAAATGTAAGTACAAACGTCGGTTTCTGTGAACACAGAAATCGTATGAATCCTCAACGTGACAATAGCCACAATATTCAAGAAAACTGGCGCAACAATCCACAAAATAGCAGCTATTCCCGTAATCAAAATCAATCAAACACCGGATCGTGCACACAGCAAAATCAAGGAAATTGACCAAATAATTATCGAACCAAACCAAACTTGGGTCCTGGGGGGCAACGTACCCCACAAAAAAATAACTCATGGCGTCAAAATCCCAGTACTCCCCCTTTCAAGGTACGAAACATGGAGATTGACTTGCCTAGTGATTACGATAATATACAATATCCCAGGGGGAAGCCATTTTTGACGCGGAAAACGAGCAGGAGCCACGCCAATAAAAAAAGAACACTCGGAAATTGACGTGGCACTTAAAACAATATACTATGCAAGCGTTTTAACAAACACACGCGAAGATCTTTTGGAAGAAACTCCAGGAGAAACACCCAAATCAAGATCCAAATGTTACATAGTCAATGTACAAATTGCCGGCATCGTCACGGGAGCACCAATCGACATGGGGGCGGAGATTACATGCATCTCGGAAGAATTTCTAAACAGCAACTTAGAGAGATTCAGTCGCTATCCCAGCCTACCGCTGGCAGGTCTGGCAGTCACGGGGCCAGTGGGGGGCAAGGCGGTACGCCTCAATAAGTAAATATACGCAGGCGTGCAGTTGCCGAATACTTTAATACAAATGGCTTTTTTCGTTGTGCCCCGCCTATCTAGGGCCTGTATAATAGCAATCAATGTGTTGGACGAGCACGGAGCTAATATTAATCTGGATACGAAGACTTTTACGTTTCCATAACAAGAGGGCCAACCAGCGATTCGGATCATACAAGACGAAAAGAAAAAGAGACCCAATGAGAGTTACAATCTCTGTTACGCAAATTCAGAGGCGGTAGACTCAATTAAATGGGAAGAGGTCACAACTGAACGAGAAGAAACAGTAGCCGAGGATTTACCTTTAAATGTCTCACCGGACGAAATTCAGGAGAAAATAACCGAAAATGTAAATCTGACGGATGAAGAGAGAAAGCAGCTTGGAGAAATCCTGTGGAGACACGAAAAGGTATTCCGGCGAGAACCTGAATTACTCACGCAATACGAACACATATATTGAAAGTGAGGGAAAGTCAATCCTTTGCTGGACGAAGTTACCCAATACCAATGGCGCATCGTGAAAAGATAGACGAGGAAGTGCAAAGGGTGTTAAAAAAGGTTATTATTCAGAGATCAAATAGTCCTTATATTAACCCTATCGTCTCTGTAATAAAAAAGATGGAACGATCCGCCTATATCTAGGCGCACGCAGGCAAAATAAGATTTTAATCGAGGACGGGGAGTGTCCAGAACCGGCAGAAGTATTATTCCAAAAATGCAAGGGAATGAATATAATGTCGAATCTGGACATGACCAGCAGTTTCTGTCGGGCGCCTCTACATACCACCTCAAGAAATTATACGGCGTTTCAATACGGATGGAGGAGCTACGAATTCAGAGTAATCTCATTCGGCCTGAAAACTAGCGCTGCCGCCCTCCTACGAGAATTGGACCATGCATTACAAGAAATCGTTGAACACATCATCACTTTTGTAGACGATACCCTCATCACGTCTGAAAATAATGCGCAACATTTAGAACACCTGGACGAAATTTTAGCAAGACTCTCTGAAAACAATCTAACACTGAATCTTAGTAAATCAAATTTCTTTAAAGAAGAAATGGAATTTCTAGGATTCATCCTCGCAACCAAAGGAATAAAGCCAGATCCTGAGAAGATTGAGAGTATATATGCATTTTCAATATCTAGAAATGTAAAGCAACTTTGAGGTTTTCTCGGTTTTATAAACTTTTACTCAAAATTCAGCGACAAAAATGCTGGAAGAACTGTGTCTTCTTCCAAATTAATAAAGAAGGGAGTACCCTGGGAATGGGACAATATAGCCTAAACAAGCTTCGAGAGGATCAAGCGACTCTTCAGAGAATTAATAATGTTATATTTTTCAGATTTTTCCAGATCCTCGCACTGACCTTCTTGAGAACATGTAAATTTGTAAACGCACGTCTCACTCGATGGATTCTCGCAATACAAGATCATAACATCAAGGTGGAACATCTATCTGGAAAAGAAAATGTGATGGCCGATGTGCTGAGCAGATTACAAGAAGAAAACAGCTACAAAAAAATGCAGTGAGACTCGATTGATGATAAATGCACTAAACTACCAATGGACAAAGGAAATCGAACACTCAATTCGAGAAATCCCAGTAAAACAAAGAGAAAACAAAAAATTAGAATTATTTAAACAAAACATAGAGTCAGAACCAGAGAAAAAAGCACGTTTCAAAATCATTAATGACACTATATATTATTATGACGGAACTGCTTACCGTATCTTTATAACAATAGAAACGCTACGAGATCTTATATTGGAATGCTACGCAGCGTATGGACATCCAGGAGCAGAAAAAACATATAATATACTCAAGGAGTCATTTTATGCACCAAAAATGTCCAAAGCCACGCGTCAGGCCATCGCTACCTGCGACCCGTGTCAACGCAACCAAATCTCAACGCAAGCATCACAGGCCCTGCAAGAGCCCGTACTTTCTCAAGAACCACTACAGCTCATATCGACCGATTTTTTTAGACCTTTAATTAAAACAAAATTTGGAAAATAAGTTATTGATTCAAATGAGTCAATTTGAATATCAATACGATATATTATAGACCAAAGTGAATGAAATGATTTATTTTAGTCAATATTACATTGAGGCATCGGGCAAGGTGACTGATTCAGAATGATTCTGCCGCCGTCTTCCTCATCAAATGGTTTTTGTCGACTCGTACCAAGCGTATTGTCTGGTTCTCCGTCACACTCATTCTTGTCCCTAGGAGGCTCCTCTTGAATTTCCTGATTCTGAAAGATAAATTTTTATAAGTTTTAATATTTTTAACTTCAAGTTTATTAAGTTCAATCAGCGCCGGATTAACATTTTTCGGGGCCTGGGTATAAACCTTGAAGGGGCCCTCTTAAGGGCAGAGAAAGTCCCAATTTGGCTGTAACGTACGTAATTTTCTGAGGTCAGAGGCCCCTCGGCCCCGTGGGGCCTAGGGCACTGGCCCCACCGTGCCCCTGGGTAAATCCAGTGCTGAGTTCAATAAGTAAAAATGTGTTTAAAATATTAATCAATAAAAAAGCAATACAATAAAAACGAACTGAAAACTGATTATACAATTTCAATTTTTTCTGCAAAATTATGTCATACCTCTTTCAAAAACTGAAGAAATTTCTTCATAAATTTTAGTTTATGACACTTATGACACGTATCTTTGAACCTCTTTACTATTGTGTCGTCGACTTCCCAATCTTTTAGTAATCTGCTCACATCCATATTTGAGTAACCTATAATAGAAATAATCTTATGTTTTATGAAAATGTATTGGAAGATCAAAGCCTTTTTGTCATTTAGTAGTTAGGTTTCCTTTTCTTTAAATTTAAAAAACTTTACATACGGCAGTGCTCCTATTGGTCGCATGGCAACTGCGAGCGATTTGGTAGCGCTTGCGCGCGTGAACACTGTAAATACATTTCTTGTACCTCAGATACTTACGATTTAAATCACAGATACTTAAATTTAACATATCGCCCAAATGTTTGTTCTCGCGCTTCGCGGTCGATAATGTGTTTACCTTGCGCTACGCGCTCGATCTTTGTAAACAGGCATTTTAAAACTAAAAGTGAAAGCATCGACAAGAGTAATTTGGTGATTGTGAATTCTCGTTTGTTAAAGGTCCTTCGGCGTATGAGTTAAAACTTGCATTAGCATTGAAACAGACGTGGTTTCATTGTCCATTTAAAAAAATGCGTATTCTTTAAAAGAAATGTTGTTATTAAACATTTTTTTGCAACTTTCTCGTTTTTCCATAAACTGAATTTGCTCATTTCCGAAGTTATTTTTATGATTCTAACTTTATACATGCGGTCTGCTGAGCAGCCTTACCGCTTTTTGACTTCTAAATTATATATGTTGTATGTAATTA